>NW_028319548.1:5000-200702 GCF_062004578.1 Staurois parvus
TAGAGCCAATACAAAACAAATGGGCAGCACAATGGCTAAATGGTTAGGTTTTCCGCCTGGCAGTACTTGGGTCGTCGGTAAAAAAAGTAAAAGTAAAAAATGCAGAGGTGATCGAATACTACCAAGAGAAATTTGTGGGAAAAAGGACATAAATTCCATTTATGTACAGGGTTGCATGACCGTGCAATGGTCGGTTTAAGTAATGCAGTGCTGTATCGCAAAAAAATTACCTGGTCAGGAAGGGGGGGAGGGGGGTAAATCCTCTGGAGGGCAAGTGGTTAAAGTGGAGCTCCACCAAAAAGGGGAAGTTCCACTTCAAGGACTGCTCCCCCGCTCACCATTAAGAATTGGCACCTTTGGGGAGCGGGGGGGGGAGTGGGTACCCGAATTTGACAGATACTCGCTTCCACTTCCGGTCTGATCGCCTAAGAGATCGGAATTGGAAGTTGTCCTCCTACCCTCCCTCCCCAAAGTCTTGTGGGACAAGTGACAGGTCCCAGTAGACTACAGGGCCATTCATGAAGCACAGCGCTACTCGCACATGCTCAGTGGGTACCCGGCTGTGAAGCCGCAAGTTGTCACAGCCGGGTGCCCACACTGAAGATGCCGGCCTCCTGGAATGCAGGACAGCCGGTGAAACGGGCTGCGGGGGACACCCCTGGACCGAGGGACAGGTAAGTGGCTGTTTTTAAAAGTCAGCAGCTACAGTTTTTGTAGCTGCTGACTTTTATTTTTTGACAGGTGAGTGGAACTCCGCTTAAAAAATAAATAAAAATAAAAAAAAGGTTAAAAACACCCAAAAATTTAAAAAAATACCACAGTTGTATGTTCTGCGGAAGAGAGTGCGTAGGAAGGGTGAAGGTTCGCTTTAAGATGCAGTTACTTCAGTTGCAAATGTTTTTAATGTATCGAATCAGAAAATGGGACAAATACTCCCCAAAATATAATTTATCCCACCCAAAAAAAAGCAACTTTAACCTGAACATACCCCTGCGTGTGCCTTTAGAGAGAGTTTCTGTCCTGGGTTTTTGGGCGCCCTTTTTTTTGAGGAAATTGGGGAAACCTCCAGTACTGGGGTGGGGGGACTAGAAAGCACATTAGGATACAGAAATCCTACAAAACAAGAAACATACCTCAAGTCTACAGAGTTAAAACACATTATATACTAATCCCGCTCTGTTGGTTAGGTTTGATTTTGCATTTTGTTGGTGTTTTTGGTGTCCTATACTGACTGTCCCTGATATTTCTTCACCATTTAGAAGCAGCAAGCTATGAGCTGACACCTCAACATGTGAAACAGAATGGAAAGCTGGAAGATGTGCCTCCAACAGGCAGCCCACCCAGGACCACACTGCTGGGGACCATTTTCTCTCCGGTCTTCAACTTCTTCTCACCAGCAAATAAAAATGGTGCGTTGCCGAGAGAAAAAAAAAAAAGCATTCGGTTTTCCCTGCCTTTTTTTTTTTTTTTTCTTTCTTTTTTTCTTTTTCTTTTTCTTTCTTTTTTTTTCTTTTTTCTTTTTCTTTTTTTCTTTTTCTTTTTTTTTTTCTTTTTTTCTTTTTCTTTTTTTCTTTTCTTCTTTTTTCTTCTTTTTCTTTCTTTTTTCTTCTTTTTCTTTCTTTTTTCTTTTTTTTTTTCTTTTTTCTTTTCTTTTTTCCTTTTTTCCTTTTTTTTTCTTTTTTTCTTTTTCTTTCCTTTTTTCTTTTTCTTTTTTCTTTTTCCCTTTTTTTTTTTCTTTCTTTTTCCTTTTTTTCTTTTTTCTTCTTTTTCTTTCTTTTTTATTTTCTTTTTTTTTTCTTTTCCTTTTTTCTTTTTTTTTTTCTTTTTTTCTTCTTTTTTTCTTTTTCTTTCCTTTTTTTCTTTCTTTTTCTTTTCTTTTTTCTTTCTTCTTTTTCTTTCCTTTTTTCTTTTTTTTTCTTTTCTTTTTCTTTTTTTTTCTTTTCTTTTTCTTTTCTTTTTTCTTTCTTTTTCTTTTTCTTTTTTTTTTTTCTTTCTTCTTTTTCTTTCTTCTTTCTTTTTTCTTTTTCTCTTCTTTTTTTCTTTTTCTTTTTTCTTTCTTTTTCCTTTTTTCTGTTCTTTTTTTCTTTCCTTTTTTCTTTTCTTTTTTTCCTTTTTTGTCTTTTTTTTGTTTTTAGTAAATATGTTTTCGTTCAATCTTTTCTAGATTTACCTTTTTTTGAATTTTAACCTTCTGTACCAGCACAGGGACAGTTTTGCAATTGTTTTTTACTTTTCTTGTACTTTTGCCCAATTGTTTGTTCTTTATAGCTGTGGTATTACAGGGCACTGATACTGTTCTCAGGTTAGCAACCTTGTTGATCTTTATTTTTTTTGTATAATATTTTCCCCATTCATCTTCCAAGATAACAATCAGAGGCAAGGTTCCCCCATATCTGAAACTGGAAACACAAACCACAAGTGCTTATTTAAAAAAAAAAAAAAAGTCCCTCCAGGAAGACGCCGTCCAATATTTGGGGTTTCCCATCTCAACGGCATTTAACTGTTACTAAACTAATTTTTTTTTTTTTAAATTAAAATACTAAAGGTGTTCTACTTACCTGTTCTGTGGTGTTGCACAGAGTGGATCCGATCCTCCTCCTTCTTGGGTCCCTCGCTGGCGATCTTGGCTCCTCCTCTTCTTCATGTTTCCCCATAGCAAAAAAGACCGACAATTTTGAGAAAAAACAATATTTTTTACTTTTTGCTATTAAACACGCCCAGTAAATAAATAAAAAGAAAAAAAAATTTCGTCATAAATTTTGGCCAATATGTATTCTGATCCATGTCTTTGCTAAAAAAAAAAAAAAAAAAAAAATCCCAATTCGTGTTAATTAATTGGTTTACGTAAAAGTTGTAGCGTTTACAAATGGCAGTATATATACTGGGATTTTTCATTTTTACTAATAATGGTGGCGGACTGCGGAGGGCATTCTGACATGGGGGGGGGGGGGGGGGACCGACTTGCTGTCACTGACATCCCCAGTGACACCAATACAGTGATCAGTGCTAATAAAAAGCACTGACACAGTATGGCACTGGGCAGGAAGGGGTTAACATGAGGTGCGATCAAAGGGTTAACTTTGTGCCGTTTTACATGATGTTCTGTGTTAAGCCGGCCATACACGGGTCGAATTCTGAAATAATTTTTCTTTGAAAATCTTTTTTGAAGAATGTTAGTCGGGATATCTTTTTCGCAGAGTTTTCGTGGGGAAATCTTTTTCGCAGAGTTTTCGTGGGGAAATCTTTTTCGCAGAGTTTTCGTGGGGAAATCTTTTTCGCAGAGTTTTCGTGGGGAAATCTTTTTCGCAGAGTTTTCGTGGGGAAATCTTTTTCGCAGAGTTTTCGTGGGGAAATCTTTTTCGCAGAGTTTTCGTGGGGAAATCTTTTTCGCGGAGTTTTCGTGGGGAAATCTTTTTCGCGGAGTTTTCGTGGGGAAATCTTTTTCGCGGAGTTTTCGTGGGGAAATCTTTTTCGCGGAGTTTTCGTGGGGAAATCTTTTTCGCGAGTTTTCGTGGGGAAATCTTTTTCGCAGAGTTTTCGTGGGGAAATCTTTTTCGCAGAGTTTTCGTGGGGAAATCTTTTTCGCAGAGTTTTCGTGGGGAAATCTTTTTCGCGGAGTTTTCGTGGGGAAATCTTTTTCGCGGAGTTTTCGTGGGGAAATCTTTTTCGCGGAGTTTTCGTGGGGAAATCTTTTTCGCGGAGTTTTCGTGGGGAAATCTTTTTCGCGGAGTTTTCGTGGGGAAATCTTTTTCGCGGAGTTTTCGTGGGGAAATCTTTTTCGCGGAGTTTTCGTGGGGAAATCTTTTTCGCGGAGTTTTCGTGGGGAAATCTTTTTCGCGGAGTTTTCGTGGGGAAATCTTTTTCGCGGAGTTTTCGTGGGGAAATCTTTTTCGCGGAGTTTTCGTGGGGAAATCTTTTTCGCGGAGTTTTCGTGGGGAAATCTTTTTCGCGGAGTTTTCGTGGGGAAATCTTTTTCGCGGAGTTTTCGTGGGGAAATCTTTTTCGCGGAGTTTTCGTGGGGAAATCTTTTTCGCGGAGTTTTCGTGGGGAAATCTTTTTCGCGGAGTTTTCGTGGGGAAATCTTTTTCGCGGAGTTTTCGTGGGGAAATCTTTTTCGCGGAGTTTTCGTGGGGAAATCTTTTTCGCGGAGTTTTCGTGGGGAAATCTTTTTCGCGGAGTTTTCGTGGGGAAATCTTTTTCGCGGAGTTTTCGTGGGGAAATCTTTTTCGCGGAGTTTTCGTGGGGAAATCTTTTTCGCGGAGTTTTCGTGGGGAAATCTTTTTCGCGGAGTTTTCGTGGGGAAATCTTTTTCGCGGAGTTTTCGTGGGGAAATCTTTTTCGCGGAGTTTTCGTGGGGAAATCTTTTTCGCGGAGTTTTCGTGGGGAAATCTTTTTCGCGGAGTTTTCGTGGGGAAATCTTTTTCGCGGAGTTTTCGTGGGGAAATCTTTTTCGCGGAGTTTTCGTGGGGAAATCTTTTTCGCGGAGTTTTCGTGGGGAAATCTTTTTCGCGGAGTTTTCGTGGGGAAATCTTTTTCGCGGAGTTTTCGTGGGGAAATCTTTTTCGCGGAGTTTTCGTGGGGAAATCTTTTTCGCGGAGTTTTCGTGGGGAAATCTTTTTCGCGGAGTTTTCGTGGGGAAATCTTTTTCGCGGAGTTTTCGTGGGGAAATCTTTTTCGCGGAGTTTTCGTGGGGAAATCTTTTTCGCGGAGTTTTCGTGGGGAAATCTTTTTCGCGGAGTTTTCGTGGGGAAATCTTTTTCGCGGAGTTTTCGTGGGGAAATCTTTTTCGCGGAGTTTTCGTTCGAATTTCGAACCATTAGTGGGTCATAAACGGACAATTTTCGTGCGACCATCGAATTTGAGTGATTGGGCATGTTGGAAATTAAAAAAAAAAATGAACAAATTTCGAATCGACGATGGGAGAATCGTGCGAGAAATATAAAGCTGTGGCCTGGAAAGAAAAGAAAATTCTTTGCCACGAGAAATTGAAGGCTTGGTGGGTTGGATTTCGAAATCAATGGTGGCGCCATCGGGTTACAAAAAGCACAATATTTTTGATTTTATAAAGAAAATTTGTTCGGAATTTTGACCCGTGTATGGCTTGCATTAGTGCTTCACTGTATGCACACTGCTTTGTATGGCTGTGCTGTTCAGAGCCATGCAAAGCAGTGTGCAGGAGCTGATGGGGGAGGACTGTTTTGTTTACTTACAGCTCTCTCCCTCCTTCGGTAATGCTCCTCGATCACCGTCAGGGACCCGGTGATTGACAGCTGAGGCCGCGAGTAGCGACACGTGTAGGGGGTGTTCCCTAGCCGGACATGCAAAATCACATATATATACACCTGATGTTGCTCGCCCTATAGGGCAGATGGGAAGCAGTTAGTGGTTTTAAAGGCTCCATTTTATTTTATTTTTTTCCAAAAACAGATTTATACCGACTTGCTCTGTGCAGTGGTATTGCAAAGGGTGGCCCCCCCCAGCCACCTCCTCTGGGGTCCCCCGCAGGTGATTTCTGCTCCTCTTCTGTGTCTACCGCTAGCTATGAAGGAAGTCATGCAAGTTCGATCCCGAGCCGGGCTGTTTGTGTCCATAGACACAAACAGTGCAGCTTACCCCCGCCCCTTTCTCGATTTGATTGACGGCAGCAGAAGCCAATGGCCTCAGTTATTAACAATCTGCCCCATGAGACCAGGAAGAGAGAAGGTCCCCCATTGGAGATCCTCGGCAATCACCGGCTGGGATGCATGAGCGCCCCCTACCCTGAAATATTCATGATTTTGCGCACCGCTGGCGCAGTATTTCTGCGATGGGGCGGAGCTAAAACATTTAACAGTTGCAGGAAAGGCATCAATTAGAGGCAGATTATAGCCGGCATATTAGGTGCTGCTACCTGTCAGGACTTTTCTTCGCTCCTGTGGCTTTTGTTTCCTGTTTCTGGTAGAATTGACTTTCCCTCCACTTGCCTTCTGGATATTAAGAACTGATTTTTCCCTTGGCTGTAGGCACGTCGGGATCTGACTCCCCAGGACAAGCGGTAGAAGCCGAGGAAATCGTGAAACAGCTGGAAATGGAGCAGGTGGATGAAATCAGCACCAGCACCACCACCTCCACCAATGGAGCATCCTACACCAATCAGGGCACGCCTGTCCGAACAACAGCCAGCAGCTGGCTCGAGTCGGGGGAGGACACTCCGGAGCGAGACATCCCGACACTAACGGGTGAGTGGTACCTGCGTGCAATCAAATTGACGCGGTGAAGAGGTGACGACTAGGCTAGCCTCCGGGGATAAACCAATCACACGTTCCGGGAAGTTTCAGGCCAATTCACACCGACGTGCGCTAAAATGTATGGGGAATGGATGTACGTTTCCATCCAATTTAGTTGCATCCTGACATCTGTTGATAAACATTTTGACGTCCGTTGATCTGCATTGTAGCATGCGTTGAACCATATACTGCACTTTCACATTTTAACATCCACCCGCATCGGCAGCGCTCCCGTCCGGACGTCTATCGACGGGGGCGCTGCCGATGCGGGTGGATGTTTCTAAACATCCCCTCGCATCCACTGCCTGTGCGCGCTCGGCACCGCGATCGGTGCCCACTGTGTCGGTGATCGCTGTGCGGGACCTCTGTGCGAGGTCCCGATCATGTGATCACTGATTGGCCAATCAGTGATCACGTGCAGAGTAGTAAGCAAGATGTCACTTCTGACATCATTGCTTACTACATGTGAAATCTGTGAATGATCACAGAGGTCACATGGTACAGGACTATTCACAACAGCCTTGTACCATGTGACAAGCTGTGACCAATCACAGCTCTCACAGTATTTCTCAATGGCTGCATGAAGTGATTGTAGCCATATTAGTGCATTTGCGACAGAAACAATTGAGTACGGACGTGATATTTTTTTTTTCGTTCGTATGAACATACAATTTTCAGGACAAGCTTTCAGGTATTTCCCCTTCTTCATGGTCCAAGCACTACTCCTTGAGTACTGCTTGCACCTTGAAGAAGGGACATACCCCGAAAGTTTGTCCTGAAAATTGTATGTTAGTGCAAATTAAAAAAAAAAATATCACGGACAGTACTCAATTGTTTCAATGGCTAAGAGAGAAGGTGAAATTTATTTATTATTTATTTCAGGTACTTGTATAGCGCCGTCAATGTATATATTGTGCATTCACATCAGTCCCCGCCCCCAAGGAGCGTACAATCTAAGGTCCCTAACTCACATTCATACATACACATACTAGGGACAATTTAGACAGGAGCCAATTAACTTACCAGCATGTCTTTGGAGTGTGGGAGGAAACCGGAGTACCCGGAGGAAACCCACACAAGCACAGGGAGAACATGCAAACTCCAGGCAGGTGGTGCTGTGGTTGGGATTTGAACCGGCGACCCGAGTACTGCCAGGCGGAAGTGCTAACCATTTAGCCACTGATTGCTTTTACAGTGTAAAAAAAAGAAAAAAAAAATCATCACCCCCCACAAGTAGTACAGTGTCACTATGGTGACAAAAAAAAATAAATTAGTTCATAACCAAAAATTATAATTAAATTTTTTTTACTTTTTTTTTTATTTTTTATATTTGTTGTTTTTTTGTTTTTTTTTTAAATACTGTCACTCTAGCAGTACAGTGTCACCATAGAGTGATAGTATGTTAAAAAAAAATATAAAAAGAAAATATACACGTTAAAAATTTTTTTAAAAAATTATAATTTTTGGTTATAAACTAATTTGGGTTATTTTTCTTTTGTCACCATAGTGACAATTTAAAAAAAAAATTTGTATGGTTTTATTTTGTTTTTATATTTGTGGGGTTTTTTTTCAACATACTGTTACTCTATGGTGACACTGTACTGCTAGAGTGACAATATTTTAAAAAAACAAACTTAATATAAAAAAAATAAAAATGTAACAAAAATATTTGAAAAATAATAATTTTGGGTTATAAACTAATTTTGGATTATTTATTTATTACTAAAAAGATAGATGAATACATTTTGTATGAAGAAAGATTATTTATTTTATAAGAAAAACATGACCGCGCAATTGTCATTCAAAGTGTGATAGCGCTGAAAGCTGAAAATTGGCCAGGGGGGGAAAGTGTCCGGACTGGAAGGGGGGGGAAAGTGTCCGGACTGGAAGGGGGGGGGAAAGTGTCCGGACTGGAAGGGGGGGAAAGTGTCCGGACTGGAAGGGGGGAAAGTGTCCGGACTGGAAGGGGGGGGGGAAAGTGTCCGGACTGGAAGGGGGGGGGGGGGGAAGTGTCCGGACTGGAAGGGGGGGGGAAAGTGTCCGGACTGGAAGGGGGGGGGAAGTGTCCGGACTGGAAGGGGGGGGGGGGGGGGAAAGTGTCTGGACTGGAAGGGGGGGGGGGGGGGGAAGTGTCTGGACTGGAAGGGGGGGGGGGGAAGTGTCTGGACTGGAAGGGGGGGGGGGGGGAAGTGTCTGGACTGGAAGGGGGGGGGGGGGGAAGTGTCTGGACTGGAAGGGGGGGGGGAAGTGTCTGGACTGGAAGGGGGGGGGGAAGTGTCTGGACTGGAAGGGGGGGGGGGGGGAAGTGTCTGGACTGGAAGGGGGGGGGGGGGGAAGTGTCTGGACTGGAAGGGGGGGGGGGGGGGAAGTGTCTGGACTGGAAGGGGGGGGGGGGGGAAGTGTCTGGACTGGAAGGGGGGGGGGGGGAAAGTGTCTGGACTGGAAGGGGGGGGGGGGAAAGTGTCTGGACTGGAAGGGGGGGGGGGGGAAAGTGTCTGGACTGGAAGGGGGGGTGGACTGGAAGGGGGGGGGGGGAAAGTGTCTGGACTGGAAGGGGGGGGGGGGAAAGTGTCTGGACTGGAAGGGGGGGGGGGAAAGTGTCTGGACTGGAAGGGGGGGGGGGGGAAAGTGTCTGGACTGGAAGGGGGGGGGGGGGGAAAGTGTCTGGACTGGAAGGGGGGGGGGGGGGGAAAGTGTCTGGACTGGAAGGGGGGGGGGGGGGGGGGAAGTGTCTGGACTGGAAGGGGGGGGGGAAGTGTCTGGACTGGAAGGGGGGGGGGGGGGGAAAGTGTCTGGACTGGAAGGGGGGGGGGGGGGGAAAGTGTCTGGACTGGAAGGGGGGGGGGGAAAGTGTCTGGACTGGAAGGGGGGGGGGGGAAAGTGTCTGGACTGGAAGGGGGGGGGGGGAAAGCGTCTGGACTGGAAGGGGGGGGGGGGAAAGCGTCTGGACTGGAAGGGGGGGGGGGGAAAGCGTCCGGACTGGAAGGGGGGGGGGGGGGGGAAAGCGTCCGGACTGGAAGGGGGGGGGGGGGAAAGCGTCCGGACTGGAAGGGGGGGGGGGGGGGAAAGCGTCCGGACTGGAAGGGGGGGGGGGGAAAGCGTCCGGACTGGAAGGGGGGGGGGGGAAAGCGTCCGGACTGGAAGGGGGGTGAAAAATTTGAATGTAATAGAATTATATATAAAAATTAAAAAAAACTGTCCGTTTCATTTTTCAGCCAAATGCGTCCTGAATTTTCAGTTTCGGTGCACCACTAGTAATCCATTTTTCGCTTTATTCTTCTAAGAGATTGGTTGATGTATCTTTCTGTTTTAGCTCCGGTATCTCCAGATAGTGGTTACTCTTCTGCACACGCTGAAGCCGCCTATGAGGAGGATTGGGAAGTCTTTGATCCGTGAGTAGTTTTTGAACTTTTTTTTTTTTTTTTTTTGATGTTTCACTTATCGTTAATCCTCAGATCACACTATGAATCTGGGAATCGCAGAGGAACCGCACCGCATTCCTCTTCAATTTACTTGCGATTCAGTGTGGTGTGATTTGAGCCCATTCATTTCAAATGGGCTCAAATCGCACCAAAGTCGTGCATCCAACAGTTTTTTCAACCGCGCTGCATCCAGATCACATGGTACTTTTGTAACGTGAGTTCCTGTACCAGCAAACGCACTGCATTTGGGGTATCGTTAAAGTGTTACTGAACCCCCAACAGTACAATCAGTCTGTAGATGCAGTAGAGCATGCTTGTTATACTCAGTGTGGAACCTAAGGGGTTAATCTTCTGCATTGTGTAAAATTGTTTTATCCTGTCTTCTCTGATCCTCCCCTTCTACTTACTGTCCCCAATTTGTCTGCTGATAGTACAGAGCTCTAGGAGTCACTCTACACATGCTCAGTTTAGTGTGCAACGTAAAAAGGCATGGACGTCCATGGAAGACAACAGTGGTGGGTGATCACAGGATCCTCTCTATGGTAAAGAAATACCCAATCACAACATCCAGACAAGTGAAGGACACTCTCCAGGAGGTGGGCGTATCATTGTCAAAGTCTACAATCAAGAGAAGACTTCACGAGAGCAAATACAGAGGGTTCACCACAAGGTGCAAACCATTCATAAACCTGAAGAATAGAAAAGTCAGATTAGACTTTGCCAAAAAACATCTAAAAAAGCCGGACCAGTTCTGGAAAAGCATTCTTTGGACGGATGAAACTAAGATGAATCTGTACCAGAATGACGGGAAGAAGAAAGTGTGGAGAAGGCTTGGAACAGCTCATGATCCAAAGCACACACCGTCATCTGTAAAACATGGCGGAGGCGGTGTGATGGGCGGAGGCGGTGTGATGGGCGGAGGCGGTGTGATGGGCGGAGGCGGTGTGATGGGCGGAGGCGGTGTGATGGGCGGAGGCGGTGTGATGGGCGGAGGCGGTGTGATGGGCGGAGGCGGTGTGATGGGCGGAGGCGGTGTGATGGGCGGAGGCGGTGTGATGGGCGGAGGCGGTGTGATGGGCGGAGGCGGTGTGATGGGCGGAGGCGGTGTGATGGGCATGGGCGGAGGCGGTGTGATGGGCATGCACGGCCCCCAGTAGCACTGGGTCAATGGTGGTTATTGATGATGTGACAGAAGACAGAAGCAGCCAGATGAGTTCTGCAGTGTTTACAGATATACTGTCAGCCCAGATTCAACCAAATGCAGCAAAGCAATCTGTACCAGAATGACGGGAAGAAAAATGTGGAGAAGGCTTGGAACGGTTCATGAACCAAAGCACACCACGTCATCTGTAAACCATGGTGGAGGCAGTGTGATGGCACGGACATGCATGGCTTCCAGTGGTACTGGGTCATTGGTGGTTATTGATGATGTGAGCAAAGGTGATTGGATGGCACTTCACAGTACAGATGGACAATGATCCAAAACACACTGCAAAAACAACCCAGGAGCTTTTGAAGAAAAAGAAGTGGAATATTCTACAATGGCCAAGTCAATCACCTGATCTCAACCCAAATGAGCATTCATTTCATTGCTGAAGGCAAAACTAAAGGCAGAAAGACCCACAAACAAAGAACAACTGAAGATGGCTGCAGTCAGAGCCTGGCAAAGCATCAGAAAGGAGGAAACCCAGTCTTTGGTCGTGTCCATGGGTTCCAGACTTCAGGCAGTCATTGCCAGTAATGGATTCTCAACAAAATATTACAAATTAACATTTTATTTATGATTATATTTATTTGTCCAATTACATATGAGCCGCTGAAATTGGAAGAACTGTTAATAAAAATGGTTGCAGTTCATAAAAATTCTACTTGATATTTATGTTCAACTCCTTGAATTAAAGCTGAAAGTCAGCAATTCTTGGTATTCTTGGGGTCATAGGCAGCATTCCTCCTCCTCCAAACACGGCGAGTTGAGTTGATGCCAAAGAGCTGGATTTTGGTCTCATCTGACCACAACACTTCCCACCAGTCCTCCTCGGCATCATTCAGATGTTCAGTGGCAGACTTCAGACGGGCCTGGACATGTGCTTTCTTGAGCAGAGGGACCTTGCGGGCACTGCAGGATTTCAGTCCTTGTCGGCGTAGTGTGTTACCAATTGTTTTCTTGGTGACTGTGGTCCCAGCTGCCTGGAGATCATTGACAAGATCCTCACGTGTAGTTCTGGGATGATTCCTCACTGTTCTCATGATCATTGACACTCCACGAGGTGAGATCTTGCATGGTGCACCAGACCTAGGGAGACTGACACTTGTTTTGTGTTTCTTCCATTTGTGAATGATCGCACCAACTGTTGTCACCTTCTCACCAAGCTGCTTGTCCATTGTTTGGTAGCCCAGTCCAGCCTTGTGTAGGTCTACCATCTTGTCCCTGACATCCTTGGACAGCTCTTTGGTCTTTGCCATGGTGGAGAGTTTGGAATCTGATGGTTTGATGGCTCCTGTGGACAGGTGTCTTTTATACAGGTAACACAATGAGATTAGCAGCACTCCCTTTAAGAGACTGCTTCTAATCTCAGCTTGTTACCTGTATGAAAGACACCTGGGAGCCAGAAATCCTGCTGAATGATAGGGGATCAAATCCTTCTTTCCCTCATGAACATGCAGATCAGTCATCATTTGTTAGACGCATTTCTGCTGAATTTGTTGTTGTATTCTGTCTCTCAGTGTTACACCGAACATTCCATTGTTAGACCGATCATTTCTGTGTGAGGGGCGAACATTCCATTGTTAGACCGATCATTTCTGTGTGAGGGGCGAACATTCAGCATCAGCCGGGGAGCAAATACACATTTCCTTCACTGTATACTGGACTGACTTGTTCCTGAATTTTGCCTTTGTTTGGTGTCCCTGCTTTGACTAGAACTACGTAACCTATAAACAAATTGCTGCTTTAGGGTAGTTACTATGAGGTATGATGTTAGTAACCTTTATGTTCTCAGAAGCACCTAGGACAGTTTATTTCTCATCTAGTACAAAGCTGGAGTGGTCCCCATTATATTGTGAGTATCGTATCTAACCACGTTCCAGATTACCTTGTGGTTGGTAAGGATTTCTTAATCTCTGTAATAGTTTTTTTGTTTTTTTTGTTGTTTTTATTTTGCTGGTACCATAACTTTGATTACTTGCTGACTATGTTTGGGTGTAGCAGTCCTGTTAAATGGGAGGCATACCGGCTCTAGCTGTACTCTGCCTCCCAACAGAACCAACAGATACCCATTGAGCTGCCCATTTGCTTAACAATTTTGTTCACATCATTGGAGCTTCCATCCTCCGCAGTCTTCCAGCCACAATTCTATTGGTTTCCCAGTTGTGAGTGATTAGACGATGAAAATTGCGATGGGATTGATGGGAAGTATTGAAGTCGCACTCAAAAGGCATTTTATGCTGACTTCAACTTCAGTTTTAGCCGTTTTGAAATTGAGGAAACTATAGGTGGTTGATTGTAGAGGTTGAAAACTAATGGAAATCTTAAAAAGTAGCAGATTAACGGCAACCGTCAAAGTAACCTATTGCTTTACGAGGGCAGTGAGCAATATATGATTGACACGCGGTCAGGCTCGCCGCTGGCTATCCCCGCTTCAGTCGATCCTGAATACGGCTGCCAGACTCATTCACCTTTCCAACCGCTCCATCTCCGCCACCCCCCTCTGCTAATCCCTCCACTGACCTCCACTCAGTGTCCTCCACCCCCCTCTGCCAATCCCTCCACTGGCCTCCACCCCCCTCTGCCAATCCCTCCACTGGCCTCCACTCAGTGTCCTCCACCCCCCTCTGCCAATCCCTCCACTGGCCTCCACCCCTCTCTGCCAATCCCTCCACTGGCCTCCACCCCTCTCTGCCAATCCCTCCACTGGCCTCCACCCCTCTCTGCCAATCCCTCCACTGGCCTCCACTCAGTGTCCTCCACCCCCCTCTGCCAATCCCTCCACTGGCCTCCACTCAGTGTCCTCCACCCCCCTCTGCCAATCCCTCCACTCAGTGTCCTCCACCCCCCTCTGCCAATCCCTCCACTGGCCTCCCCAGTGTCCTCCACCCCCCTCTGCCAATCCCTCCACTCAGTGTCCTCCACCCCCCTCTGCCAATCCCTCCACTCAGTGTCCTCCACCCCCCTCTGCCAATCCCTCCAGTCAGTGTCCTCCACCCCCCTCTGCCAATCCCTCCACTCAGTGTCCTCCACCCCCCTCTGCCAATCCCTCCACTCAGTGTCCTCCACCCCCCTCTGCCAATCCCTCCACTCAGTGTCCTCCACCCCCCTCTGCCAATCCCTCCACTCAGTGTCCTCCACCCCCCTCTGCCAATCCCTCCACTCAGTGTCCTCCACCCCCCTCTGCCAATCCCTCCACTCAGTGTCCTCCACCCCCCTCTGCCAATCCCTCCACTGGCTTCCGATTGCGCAACGGATCAAATTCAAAATCCTAACACTGACATACAAAGCCGTCCACCATACTGCCCCGAACTACATCACTGACCTAATATCCAAGTACCGCCCAACACGCACACTCCGCTCCTCACAAGACCTCCTTCTCTCTAGTTCCCTGGTCTCCTCCTCACATGGCCGCCTCCAGGACTTCTCCAGGGTGTCACCCATCCTCTGGAACTCCCTGCCCCAACCCATCAGATTATCACCTACTCTCCTCTCCTTTAGGCGCACCCTGAAAACCCACCTCTTCAGGGAAGCCTACCCCACCCCCTGCTAACTTGCCGACCTCCTCCACTCTTCCTACCACTCCATCCCCCACAGCTATCTCCTCCTGTGCCACCATCCCCTCCCTCCTAGATTGTAAGCTCCAAGGAGCAGGGCCCTCGATCCCCTCATGTATTGCATTGTATTGGTATTGTTCTGTCACATGTTCTGTCCCCCTTTGTAACGTACAGCGCTGAGCGAACTATTGGCGCTTTATAAATACTGTATAATAATAATGCTGATTTTTCTGAGATCATTTGGAGTTCATTGACAGATGCATTTGACCTGTAATTGTTACCTTCTGACCTGTATTTTACCTGCTTTGGGCCATTTATGTATTCCCTTAGACCACAGGTAGGCAACCTGTGGCTCTCTAGCTGTTGTGGAACTACATTTCCCATGAGGTATTGCAAAGATTACAAAATTGACAGTTACGGCTATGACTTGCAGAGGCATGATGGAACTTGTAGTCCTGCGGTTCTCAGGTTGCCTACCCCTGCCTTAGACAATAGATACGCAGTGGGGAAAATGATTTTTTCCCCTGCAGATTTTCTAAGCTTGCCCACTTACAATGAAATGAAGGGTCTATCATTTTTATCATCAGTGTATTTTAAATGATAAAGACAAAATATCAACCAAAAATCCAGAAAAAACACGATACAAATGTTATAAATTGAGTTGCAGTTCAGTGAGTAAAATAAGTATCTGATCCCCAAGCAAAACATGACTTAGTACTTGGTGGAGGAACCCTTGTTGGTGAGCGCGAGATAAGACGTTCCTTGTAGTTGGCCCCCAGGTTTGCACACATCTCAGGAGGGATTTTGGTCCACTCTTCTTTACAGATCTTCTCTAAATTCTTAAGGTTTCTTTGCTGTCGCTTGGCAACTCGGACGTTTCAACCCTTTCCATAAATTTTCTATAGAATTAAGGTCTGAAGACTGACCAGACCACCCCTTGACCTTAATGTGCTTCTTCTTGAGCCAATCCTTTGTTGCCTTGGCGGTATGTTTTGGGTCCTTGTCATGCTGGAGGGAAGAAGGTTCTCATCCAAGATTTTACAATACATGGCCTCGTCCATTGGCCCCTCAATGCGGCAAAGTCGGTCTGTACCTTGAGCAGAGAAACGGCCCCAAAGCATAATGTCTCCACCTCCGTGCTTGACTGTAGGGATGGTCTTCTTAGGGTCATAGTCAGCATTTTTCTTCCTCCAAATACTGCCAGTCGAGTTTATGCCAAAGAGCTCAATTTTGGTCTCAGACCCCAGCAATGTCTCCCAATTCTTCTCTGAATCATTTAGATGTTCATTGGCAGACTTCAGATGGGCCTGGACATTTCCTTTTTTGACAAGGGGAACCTTACGGACGCTGCAGGGTTTCAATCCATGGTGGCATATTGTGTTACCAATGGTTGGTTTGGTGACTGTGGTCCAAATTTCCTTGAGATCATTCACAAGCTCCCCCTGTGAAGTTCTGGGCTGATCCCTCACTTTTCTCATGATCATCCTCACCCCATGAGGCGAAATCCTGCATGGAGCTCCAGACCGAGGGTGACTGATGGTTATTTTGTATTTCTTCCATTTGTGAATAATCGCTTCAACAGTTGTCTCCTTCTCATCAAGCTGCTTGCTGATGGTCTTGTAGCCCATTCCAGCCTTGTGCAGGTCTACAATCTTGTCCCTGATGTCCTTTGACAGCTCTTTGGTCTTGCCCATGGTGGTGAGGTTTGAAAGGAAGAATGAGATTCTGTGGACAGGTGTCTTTTAGACACATAACGAGTTGTCGTTGGGATCACCTTCTTCAATTGACGGGACTAATCATGTACCACATGAGCCCATAGCCAGTCTGTGGGAGCCAGAATTATTGTTGGTTGGTAGGGGATCAAATACTTATTCTATTCACTGAACAGCAACTTCATTTATAACATTTGTATTGTATTTTTTTCTGGATTTTTGGTTGATATTCTGTCTCGATCATTTAAAATACACCTATGATAAAAATTATAGACCCTTCATTTCTTTGTAGGTGGGCAAACTTGTAATATCTGCAGGGGATCAAATCATTATTTTCCCCACTGTAGATAGATACATACATACATACATACATACATACATACATACATAGATACATACATTGAAGGAAATGAGTATTTGCTCCCCTGCTGATGTTGAATGTTTGCCCTCACAAAGAAATGCAGTCTACAAATCCAATGTTCTGTGTATTGTAACACTGAGAGACAGAATAGCAACAACAAATTCAGCAGAAATGCGTCTAACAAATGATGACTGATCTGCATGTTCATGAGGGAAATAAAGATTTGATCCCCTTCACAAAACATTACTTACTGCAGGATTTCAGTCCTTGTCGGCGTAGTGTGTTATCAATTGTTTTCTTGGTGACTGTGGTCCCAGCTGCCTGGAGATCATTGACAAGATCCTCACGTGTAGTTCTGGGATGATTCCTCCCTGTTCTCATGATCATTGACACCCCACGAGGTGAGATCTTGCATGGTGCACCAGACCTAGGGAGACTGACACTTGTTTTGTGTTTCTTCCATTTGTGAATGATTGCACCAACTGTTGTCACCTTCTCACCAAGCTGCTTGGCCATAGTTTGGTAGCCCAGTCCAGCCTTGTGTAGGTCTACCATCTTGTCCCTGACATCCTTGGACAGCTCTTTGGTCTTTGCCATTATGGAGAGTTTGGAATCTGATGGTTTGATTGCTCCTGTGGACAGGTGTCTTTTATACAGGTAACACAGTGGGATTAGCAGCACTCACTTTAAGAGACTGCTTCTAATCTCAGCTTGTTACCTGTATGAGAGACACCTGGGAGCCAGAAATCCTGCTGAATGATAGGGGATCAAATCCTTCTTTCCCTCATGAACATGCAGATCCGTCATCATTTGTTAGACGCATTTCTGCTGAATTTGTTGTTGTATTCTGTCTCTCAGTGTTACACCGAACATTCCATTGTTAGACCGATCATTTCTGTGTGAGGGGTGAACATTCCATTGTTAGACCGATCATTTCTGTGTGAGGGGCGAACATTCAACATCAGCCGGGGAGCAAATACGCATTTCCTGCACTGTACACACACACCTACACCTATATCGATCAGTGATCACTATTCTGGATGCTATTTTGCTTTATTTCCACATCGACGAATGCTCACTGGACGAAGGTAGTGAGGCCAATTCATCCATCCAAAGGAATTCAATGAAAAAGCAATAAACATTGAACTGCAGTCCATGGACTGTATAGGCAGCACACAAATTATTTAAAAAATTATACAGTCTTTAATATTGCACAATTAAAAATGAATTTAAAATGTGCAGCACAGTGGCTAAATGGTTAGCACTTCCACCTAGCAGTACTCGGGTCATTTATTTGAATCCCAACCATGGCATCACCTGCCTGGAGTTTGCATGTTCTCCCTGTGCCTACGTGTGTTTCCTCCGGGTACTCCGGTGTCCTCCCACACTCCAAAGTCATGCTGGGAGGTTAATTGTCTCCTGTCTAAATTGTCCCTAGTATGTGTATGTTAGAATGTGAGTTAGGGACCTTAGATTGTACGCCCCTTGAGGGTTAGGGACCTTAGATTGTACGCCCCTTGAGGGTCAGGGACCTTAGATTGTACGCCCCTTGAGGGTCAGGGACCTTAGATTGTACGCCCCTTGAGGGTCAGGGACCTTAGATTGTACGCCCCTTGAGGGTCAGGGACCTTAGATTGTACGCCCCTTGAGGGTCAGGGACCTTAGATTGTACGCCCCTTGAGGGTCAGGGACCTTAGATTGTACGCCCCTTGAGGGTTAGGGACTGATGTGAATGTACAATATACAGTTCGGTCTCCATATATATTTGGACACAGGCACAATTCTCATACTTTTGGCTCTGTATGCCACCAGAATGAATTAAAACAAAAAAATCCAAATGAATCTAAAGTGCAGGCTTTCAGCTTTAATTCAAGGGGTTGAACATAAATAACAAGTACAAATTTTATGAACTGCAACCATTTATATACACAGTCCCTCCATGTTCAGGAGCTCAAATGTAATTGGACAATTGAATATAATCATAAATAAAAAGTTTATTTGTAATATTTTGCTGAGAATTTTTTACTGGCAATGACTTCCTGAAGTCTGGAACCCATGGACATGACCAAAGACTGGGCTTCCTCCTTTCTGATGCTTTGCCTGAAGTCTGGAACCCATGGACATGACCAAAGACTGGGTTTCCTCCTTTCTGATACCTTGCCAGGCTCGAACTGCAGCTGTCCTCAGTTGTTGTTTGTTTGTGGGTCTTTCTGCCTTTAGTTTTACCTTCAGCAAGTGAAATGCATGCTCAATTGGGTTGAAATCAGGTGATTGACTCAGCCATTGGAGAATATTCCACTTCTTTTCCTTCAAAAGCTCCTGGGTTGTTTTTGCAGTGTGTTTTGGATCATTGTCCATCTGTACTGTGAAGCGCCGTCCAATCACCTTTGCTCACATAACCACCAATGACCCAGTACCACTGGAAGCCATGCATGCCCATGCCATCACACTGCCTCCACCATGTTTTACAGATGACGTGTGCTTTGGATCATGAACCGTTCCAAGCCTTCTCCACACTATTCTTCCCGTCATTCTGGTACAGATTAATCTTAGTTTCATGCGTCCAAAGAATGCTTTTCCAGAACTGGTCCGGCTTTTTTAGATTTTTTTGACAAAGTCTAATCTGGCTTTTCTATTCTTCAGGCTTATGAATGGTTTGCACCTTGTGGTGAACCCTCTGTATTTGCTCTCGTGAAGTCTTTTCTTGATTGTAGACTTTGACAATGATACGCCCACCTCCTGGAAAGTGTCCTTCACGTGTCTAGATGTTGTGAATGGGTTTTGTTTACCATAGAGAGGATCCTGCGATCATCCCACCACTGTTGTCTTCCATGGACGTCCATGCCTTGTTACGTTGCTGAGCTCACCAGTGCGTTCTTCTTTCCTCAGAACGGACCAAACTGTTGATTTGGCCACTAATGTTGCTGCGATCTCTCTGATGGATTTGTTTGGTTTTTTGAATACTTCCAAGGCTTGTTTCACTTGCATGGACAGCTCCTTTGATGATGGAGGTTCACAGCAATAGAGTCCAAATGCAAATACCGCACTTAGAATCAACTCCAGACTTTTTACCTGCTTAAATTGAAGTAGTAATGAAGGAGTAGCCCACACCTGGTCATGAAACAGCTTTTGATTCAATTGTCCACTTACTTTTGGTCCCTTTGAAAAAGGAGGGATGGCTACTCTTAAGAGCTGTAATTCCTGAACCCCTCCCCCACTGTGGATGTACATACCCTCAAATTACACCTGAGAGTGCGCACTGTCCGCCCGGATCCATTATAACTAGAGCTGGGATATGTTTTGGTAAATACCTGAAAAATCTAATATTGTGCCTGTGTCCAAATATATATCGACCGAACTAGATAAGTAAAGTGCTGCACAAAATTGATGGCGCTATACAGGCCTCTATAATAAACAAAATAAAATGAAGCCTTAGGCTACGTTCACACTAGCCTTGTGTGCAGGCGGCAGAGAGGCGTTTGGGAAGCGTTTTTACCGCTTCCCAAACGCCTCTGCCAATTCTGCACATTACAGCACATGGTGCTGTTCTAACGGGAGCGTTTGCGTCGCGGCAAAACGGACGCCTCTGGGCGAGTCAGGAGGCTTTGAAGCCTCCTATTCTCGTCTATGGTGCCGCTCCGCAAACGCCTGGCCGGCGTTTGCGGTGCGGTTGCGACGCGGTTGCGGGGGGTTTGCGGAGCGGTAACACCACTCAAACTGCATTATAGGCGTTTGTGGGGCGTTATTAACGCTCGGCAAACGCCTAGCAACCGCCGCTAAACCGCGCATGCGGCGCGTTAAAAAACGCTCCGCAAACGCCGGACCAACGCTTGCCAAACGCTATAGGGGCGTTTGGCAAGCGTTGGCAAAACAGCCTAGTGTGAACGAGCCCTTAGTAACATTCTGCACCCTTATGTAGGCAGGACTCAGGGGAGACTCCGCGGGGGGACCTCTGGTTACATCTGCATTGTACAGGTGTATGGAGGAGTGATTTTGGGCTTGTATCTCTGAACTGCAGATGCCTGTCCCTACGGACCCCCAGCCTGTTATCTAAATAGAAATGCTGTTGAGCAGTTTGCTTTGGTCTGGAGGTCTAATTCAAGTGGGATTTTGACTTTGCCACTCAGCTAATCCTGATATTTTTTGGCTTTTTTGTCTGTTCTATAGTACTTTTTGACTTTTTACATACTATATCCTGAGGGCTTATTGTGGTTTTCGAATAGGCGTGCTAAAATATCTTCCCCAGGGGATTTCCATACTGGGACAGATGTGACCAGCTGATATTGCCCTGCTCCTGATGTTGAACTCTCTTCCTTCCTCTTTGGGGGGGTCGTGTTGGATTTTGTGGCTTACTATTTTCGGGGTTCCTTCTCACTGATTATTTTTGTTGCAGTCCAACATATGCGCCTTGCGCCCTGAAGGAATTGCATTCCCGTTCAAATCTCATGCTATTATTTGCTGTGCAGTTTGCTCCCATAAATTTTGTATTGACGCATATCGCACCACAAAGTATCGGTACTCGTTCTCGCTGATCAATAAAAGGGTATCGGTGCACCCCTAGATATTGCATATTTGTGTGTTTTTGTATGTACCCGTAGAATGGCCCAGAAACAATAGTGCACATGTTGTTTGTGTTTGTTGTTTTTTTTTTTTGTTTTTTTTGTTTTTTTATCCTGCCTAAAACACAGACGCTGATTTAACCAATTCAGTACCGGGCACTTTTGCCCCCTTCCTGCCCAGGCCAATTTTCAGGTTTCAGCGCTCTCACACTCTCAATGACAATTGCGCGGTCATGCACCACTGTACCCAAACTTACATTTTATCATTTTGTTCACACAACTAGAGCTTTCTTTTGGTGGTATGTAATCACCGCCGGGGTTTTTATTTATTGCTAAATTAACCAAAAAAGACAAATTAAAAAAAAACAACCCACATTTCTTAGTTTCTGTTATAAAAGTTTGCAAATAAATAATTGTTCTTCGTAAATTTAGGCCGAGATGTATTCTGCTACATGTCTTTGGTGAAAATAACCCAAATTAGGATGTATTTTTTAGTTTGTAGGAAAGTTATAGAGTTCACAAACTATGGTATAGATCTGAAAATTGATCAATCCTGAAGTACTGACGGCCAATCTAATTTCTTGAGGCCCAAAAATGTAAGAACAGTATAGATATCCCCCAAATGTCAGGACAGTACAGATATCCCCCAAATGTCAGGACGGTACAGATATCCCCCAAATGTCCGGACAGTACAGATATCCCCCAAATGTCAGGACAGTACAGATATCCCCCAAATGTCAGGACGGTACAGATATCCCCCAAATGTCAGGACGGTACAGATATCCCCCAAATGTCAGAATAGTACAGATATCCCCCAAATGTCAGAATAGTACAGATATCCCCCAAATGTCAGAATAGTACAGATATCCCCCAAATGTCAGAATAGAACAGATATCCCCCAAATGTCAGGACGGTACAGATATCCCCCAAATGTCAGGACGGTACAGATATCCCCCAAATGTCCGGACGGCACAGATATCCCCCAAATGTCAGGACGGCACAGATATCCCCCAAATGTCAGGACGGCACAGATATCCCCAAATGTCAGGACGGCACAGATATCCCCCAAATATCAGGACGGCACAGATATCCCCCCAAATGTCAGGAAGGTACAGATATCCCCCCAAATGTCAGGACGGTACAGATATCCCCCCAAATGTCAGGACGGTACAGATATCCCCCCAAATGTCAGGACGGTACAGATATCCCCCAAATGTCAGGACGGTACAGATATCCCCCCAAATGTCAGGACGGTACAGATATCCCCCCAAATGTCAGGACGGTACAGATATCCCCCCAAATGTCAGGACGGTACAGATATCCCCCCAAATGTCAGGACGGTACAGATATCCCCCCAAATGTCAGGACGGTACAGATATCCCCCCAAATGTCAGGACGGTACAGCTATCCCCCCAAATGTCAGGACGGTACAGCTATCCCCCAAATGTCAGGACGGTACAGCTATCCCCCCAAATGTCAGGACGGTACAGCTATCCCCCCAAATGTCAGGACGGTACAGCTATCCCCCCAAATGTCAGGACGGGTACAGCTATCCCCCCAAATGTCAGGACGGTACAGCTATCCCCCCCAAATGTCAGGACGGTACAGATATCCCCCAAATGTCAGGACGGTACAGATATCCCCCCAAATGTCAGCACGGATAGCCCCCCCAAATGTCAGCACATTACAGATATCCCCTGATCAGAGGCTATCACAGCGATCAGGTGACCTTAAATTGGGAGTTCTGGGTCCTGATCATTAACATGAAACCTGGGGCTCTCGGTGAGACTCTGGTCTCTTCCCAGCAAAAAGACACGTATGCATATGTGCGGCTCCAAGGAGAAAAGCCCAGTCCAGTGCGGCCGCATATATGCATACGCTTGGTGGGAAGGGGCGAAGACGTGTGGGTGAGCTTTTCATTTTAAAATCTTATAGATTAAGCCAGGGCTTAAAATTTCAAGTCCTGAGCTACTAGCCAGGCCTTAGAGGTACTCGCCACCAACAAACACAAACCGAGACAGCTGTACACACACGCACAGACATGAACATACATACACGCGCAGAGGCACATGTACGCGCAGAGGCACATGTACGCGCAGAGGCACATGTACGCGCAGAGGCACATGTACGCGCAGAGGCACATGTACGCGCAGAGGCACATGTACGCGCAGAGGCACATGTACGCGCAGAGGCACATGTACGCGCAGAGGCACATGTACGCGCAGAGGCACATGTACGCGCAGAGGCACATGTACGCGCACAGGCACATGTACAGATACGCACAGGCACATGTACAGATACGCACAGACACATGTACAGATACACACAGACACATGTACAGATACACACAGACACATGTACAGATACACACAGACACATGTACAGATACACACAGACACATGTACAATTGTACATGCATACACAGTCTCACACACACAACACCACCGCCCATAAAAAGTTGCAGTACTTCGTTGTTCACACACACAGCCGGGTACTGCACTGTAGGGGGAGGCAGAGAGCACAGCACACACTCCTTGCTTTGCTTTCACTGCGGTCAGCTGTTAAGCAGTCTGACGGCTCCCAGTGCCAATGACAGATCCGGCCTGAGCTCTGAGCCTGCTCAGCAAGACTGCCCCGGGGGACACACTCGTCCCCACCATAATTTCCACTCGCCATTGGCGAGCAGGCAAGTGGAAATGTCAAAACCTGGATTAAGCTCTTTGTGCACTTTTAAATGCAAACTTTTAAATCCTTCCTTGCCAAGAATGTACTGATTATAGTCAATATGTTGATTTCTTTACACAGATACTATTTCATCAAACATGTCCCACCATTGACTGAAGAACAACTTAACAGGAAGCCAGCGCTGCCTCTTAAAACCAGGAGTACCCCGGAGTTCTCCCTTGTCCTCGACTTGGTAACTTATTTTCCTCTATATCCTGTCTATTCGTTCCCGCTTTGGTTTTTGGGGATAACGCCTTTTTTTTTTTTTTTTAATTTCAGGACGAAACATTGGTGCATTGCAGCTTAAACGAACTGGAAGATGCTGCACTTACGTTCCCTGTACTGTTCCAAGATGTCATTTACCAGGTATGAAGTGTGGGTTGCTTGGCAAACAAAGGATTTCCCAGTGCGTCCGTGCATCCAAATTAGCCAACTACGCAAAAAATGTCAACCGTCCCAACCTACAACCAGCCTTCGCAGTAAGATACACATGGAAGGGCAATGCACATCGCAAACAAAGGATTTCCCAGCAACAATTACCAACCAGCCTGCAAAACAACCAATTTGGCCCTAACAATTTGCATTTAAAACAGGGTTTTGTTTGCACACATTTGCAAAAACATGCGTAAGCCGCAGTCCAATGTCAAGGGTCCTCTGTGTACTGTGGACCTAACTAACATTTCCAAAGCCTCCATAGTAGGATAGGTGAGGGGCAGGCGTGCCTGGAGCTGTCCCTCCTTAACCTCTTCACGCCAGCCAAACGCAAATGTCCAGCGTCTGAGCGTAGACGCAGAGCGACCGCACATTTGCGTTCTATTAACATCAATATGCACATCACAAACATAGAATTTCCCAGCAACACTTACCAACCAGCCTGCAAAACGACCAATTTGGTCCTAACAGTTTGCGTTTAATACAGAGGGTTTTGTTTGCACACATTTGCAAATACATGCGTAAGCCGCAGTCCCATAGCCATAGGCTAGGTACAGGTACCTATACCATGTCAAGGGTCCTCTGTATACTAAAATTTCCAAAGCCTCCATAGTAGCAGCACGTGCGTCAATGGATAGGTGAGGGGCAGGCGTGCCTGGAGCAGCCGTCCCTCCTTAACCTCTTCACACTGGCCGAACACAAATGTCTGGGCCTAGACGCCGAACGGCCGCACATTTGCGTTCTATTAAAAGACATATGTGCCGAGAGCGCGCGCCCTGCACACTCCCAGCACACATGCCCAGTACTCACGGAAAGGTCCTAATCTCCTCTTTCGATCGAGACCTTTCCCGATCATGTCACGGCGGTCACATGACTCTAAACCCCGCCCCGCCTCCTGGATTCTGAAACTCTTAAAGGGCCGGGAGGCGCCAGCATGAAGGGGTTAGAAGTACAGGGACGCACGTGACGCCCAGCTATACCAAAATGACAGCAAAGGCATCCAGTGCGTCCCTGCATCCAAATTAGCCAACTACTCAAAAAATGGCAACCGTCCCAACCTACACCCAGCCTTAGCAGTAAGAGGCACACGGAAGGGCAATGAACTTTTTTCTGACCACCGGAACGGATTAATTGGTTTTCAGTGCATTCCTATGGGAAACCGCAATTCGGTTTACAAATTTTTCACAATACGAAACGTCCCGGAGAACGCATTAAAGTCGTAAACCGATGTACGCCTGTATAGGGAAATCTTCCAATGGGGACACTAGTTCTGGTGACAACCAGCCAATTCCTTCTTTTTGTAGGCATTTCCTCTCACTTTCTTTTTTGGTTATGGGACAGGAAGTGAAGGGAAATCTCCCCTAACGGGACACAGATGGCAAAAAAAAAAAAAAAAAACCCTGACGGGTTATAACCCTCCCTTACTTCATCCAAAATGAAGGGGAAATTGTTTTGCTTATAGTTCTGCTTTAACCTCTTGGCGCCGGCCGCACGCAAATGTGAGGCCTCCCGGAGTCTGGGCCTCGACGCCGAGCAGCCGCAGATTTGCGTGCAACTAAGAAAAACATGCTGAGAGCGAACGCCCTGCACGCTCCCAGCACACGTCCGGTACTCACGGAAAGGTCCCGATCTCCTCTTTCGATCGGGACCTTTCCCGATCATGTGACAGCATGTAAACCCCGCCCCCCAGCTTCTGAAACCCTTAAAGGGCCGGTAAGCGCCGGCGCCAAGGGGTTAAGCGTTTTCTGAGATCTGAAACTGTTTAGTCTGTATCCAACTCTGAATACCCAATGACCTCTTTCTTATTCTAGGTGTATGTGCGATTACGGCCTTTCTTTCGCGAGTTCTTAGAACGTATGTCTCAGATCTACGAGGTAAGTTTACAGCCCAAAAAAAAGTCGCACCCAGAGAACAGAGATCCAAATTGAAGTATTTCTCACTTTTTATTGATTTGTCAACCTAAAGAAAATAGAAATGACTTATTTTCCTATCTGTGTATTAATATTTTCCTTTCCTGTCCATGAACCCCTTCGCCCTCCAGAGGATTTACCCCCCTTTCCTGACCAGGCCATTTTTTTGTGTTACTTTAACTGACAATTGCGCGGTCATGCAGCGCTGCACCCAAATTAAATTTACGTCCTTTTTTTTTCTCCACAAATGGAGCTTTCTTTCAGTGGTATTTGATCGACTGTGCGGTTTATTTTATTATTTTTTTTGCGCTATAAACAAAAAAAGGCTTACAATTTTGAGAAATAAACAATATTTTTTACTTTTTGCTATTAAACACATCCAGTAAAAAAAATTGAAATCAAATTTCGGAATAAATTTAGGGCAAAATGCATTCTGCGACATGTCTTTGCTAAAAAAAAAAAAAAAAAAAATCCCAATACCTGTAAATTAATTGGCTTACGTGAAAGTTATGGTGTTTGTTAATGGCGGTGTGTATATATATATATATATGTGTGTGATATATATGTGTGTGTGATATATATATGTGTGTGTGTGTATATATATATATATATGTATATATATATGATTTTCCACTTTAAGGTAGGGAGCGCACGTGAGCTGTGCCGACATTTGTGGCCTCAGCTGTCAATCACCGGGCCCCAGGCACCCGGTGATCGCCGAGTAATACAGACAGGGGGGAGAGAACTGTATATAAACAATACAGTTCTCTCCCTTGTCAGCTGCAGCACACTGCTTTGTATGGCTCTGCGTAGCAGAGTGTGCTTACAGTGGAAAGCAGGCACAGCCCCATAGTAAGGCTACGTTCAAGCCTTGTGTGTATATATATATATTATAGCAAAGACATGTAGCAGAATACAATTTGGCCTAAGTTTACAAATAAATTTTGAATTTGTAATTTTTTTTACTGGTTATGCTTTACAACAGAAAGTTAAAAAAAATTATTTTTTTTTTCCTTTTGTCAGTCTTTTTTTGTTTTATAGCGCAAAAAATAAAAACCACAGAGGTGATCAATTACCACCAACAGAAAACTCTATTTGTAGGAAAAAAATGAAAACATTTTTGTACAGCGTTGCATGACCGTGCAATTGTAAGTTAAAGTAACGCAGCGCCGTATCGCAAAAAATGGCCTGGTCTAGAAGGGTGGTCAATTCCCTGGAGGGCCCGTGGTTGTAAAAGCAGTTTTTTTTTACCTTACTCTATACAGTAAGGTTAAAAAAAAAACAAAAAAAAAAACATTGTGCATGCAGCTCCTGCTAAATACAAACCTGAGCCTGATCTCAATCCAGCAATATGCACGAGAACCGAGGCTCTCTCGCTGCTCATTGGCTCAGACACAGTAATGGCTGCCTCTGCTGTAAAGATTTTTCACGCGTCAGATCTGCTCAGGCAGAGTTCTCTGGTGTCATCTGCACATGCCTGGAATCGGGGTCAGAAATATCCATGTTTAGTTTTTAGGTTCTACTTAGAGGCCAGGGAGAGATGCTGTCATTCAATTTGGGTAAATAAATCTAATTATATATATTTTTTTTTTCGACACACTGTGACCAGAGCAATACAGTGTTACCATAGTAACACTGTACTACTCTGGGGAAGTGATCAGGATTGTGTTTTTTTTTTTTACTAATTTTGATTGCTTAATACCACTAAATTTCATTGATGTAAGCAACCATTTTTGCTGAATGAAACTGATTCAGTGTCTTTTCCAAAGCTAATCACATGGTACAGATGGTCTGTGACTGGCCCTGTCTGTACCATGTGATCGCTGCGACCAATCATTATTATTCTACAGGATTTATATAGCGCCTGCAGTTTGCATTTTTTTTCTTTTAACACGCTGTGACCAAAGCAATACCATGTTACCATAGTAACACTGTACTACTCTGGGGAAGTGATCAGGATTGATTTTTTTTTTTTTTTTACTAATTTTGATTGCTTATATCAATGAAATTCAATGGTATTAAGCAATCATTTTTACTGAATGAAACAGATTCAGTGTATGTTCTAAAGCTAATCACATGGTACACATGGTCTGTGACTGGCCCTGTCTCTAACAAACTGTGACCAGAGCAATACCGTGTTACCATAGTAACACTGTACTACTCTGGGGAAGTGATCAGGATTGTGTTTTTTTTTTTTTTGTTTTTGTTTTTTTTCTTCTTTTTTTTCTTTTTTTTTTTACAAATTTTGATTGCTTAATACCATTGATTTTCATTGGTATAAGCAACCATTTTTACTTAATGAAACGGATTCCCTGTCTTTTCCAAAGCTAATCACATGGTACAGATGGTCTGTGACTGGCCCTGTCTGTACCATGTGATCGCTGTGACAAGTCATTATTATTATACAGGATTTATATAGCGCCTGCAGTTTGCATTTTTTTCTTTTAACACGCTGTGACCAAAGCAATACCGTGTTACCATAGTAACACTGTACTTCTCTGTGGAAGTGATCAGGATTGATTTGTTGTTGTTTTTTTTACTTATTTTCATTGCTTAATACCATTGAATTTCATTGATATAAGCAACCATTTTTACTGAATGAAACTGATTCAGTGTCTTTTCCACAGCTAATCACATGGTACAGATGGTCTGTGACTGGCCCTTTCTGTACCATGTGATCGCTGTGACCAATCATTCTTATACAGGATTTATATAGCGCCAGCAGTTTGCACAGCGCTTCACAATATAAAGGGGGACAGTACAGTTACAATACATGTCAGTACAGAAGGAATAGGAGGGCCCTGATCGTGGAGCTTACTGTCTAAAGGAAGGGGGAGGTGATACAAAAGGTGTATATATAATGAGCGACTGAAAAAAAAAAAGGAAAAGATGTGACTTTATTATTTGGGATGTTCAATATATTATTTCCTGATGTGGATTCTCTACAACTGGATCGGGATGGTCGTATATTTGGTTGTAGCTGTCCACTGAGCCTCCCTGACGGTGCAGATCTCCCCCCTCCATCCATTCACAAGGATAAGTATGGCGCACACATTATGCCGTGGGTTCTGATTACTGGTCTGTTCTTTATTTCTTTTATAGTTTTTTCTCTTCATTTTGCAGATCATCCTTTTTACGGCGTCAAAGAAAGTCTATGCAGACAAATTACTGAACATTTTGGATCCCAAGAAGCGGCTAGTGAGGTATTTACTGGTTCCCACGTACCTGCAGCTCTGAAGGTGCCTGCTGCTCCATATTCTGCTCACCTCCATCCTCTTCTTCTCTCCATATTCCGCTCTCCTCACCTCCATCCTCTTCTTCTCTCCATATTACGCTCTCCTCACCTCCATCCTCTTCTTCTCTCCATATTCTGCTCTCCTCACCTCCATCCTCTTCTTCTCTCCATATTCCGCTCTCCTCACCTCCATCCTCTTCTTCTCTCCATATTCCCCTCTCCTCACCTCCATCCTCTTCTTCTCTCCATATTCCGCTCTCCTCACCTCCATCCTCTTCTCTCCATATTCCGCTCTCCTCACCTCCATCCTCTTCTTCTCTCCATATTCCGCTCTCCTCGCCTCCATCCTCTTCTTCTCTCCATATTCCGCTCTCCTCGCCTCCATCCTCTTCTTCTCTCCATATTCCGCTCTCCTCGCCTCCCATCCCCTACTTCTCTCCATATTCCCCTCCTCGCCTCCCATCCTCTTCTTCTTCTTCTTCTCTCCATATTCCCCTCCTCGCCTCCCATCCTCTTCTTCTTCTCTCCATATTCCGCTCTCCTCACCTCCATCCTCTTCTTCTTCTCTCTATATTCCCCTCTCCTCACCTCCATCCTCTTCTTCTTCTCTCCATATTCCGCTCTCCTCACCTCCCGTCCTCTTCTTCTCTCCATATTCCCCTCTCCTCACCTCCCGTCCTCTTCTTCTCTCCATATTCCCCTCTCCTCACCTCCCGTCCTCTTCTTCTCTCCATATTCCCCTCTCCTCACCTCCCGTCCTCTTCTTCTCTCCATATTCCCCTCTCCTCACCTCCCGTCCTCTTCTTCGTCTCTCCATATTCCCCTCTCCTCACCTTCCGTCCTCTTCTTCTTCTCTCCATATTCCCCTCTCCTCACCTTCCGTCCTCTTCTTCTTCTCTCCTTATTCCGCTCTCCTCACCTCCATCCTCTTCTTCTTCTCTCCTTATTCCGCTCTCCTCACCTCCATCCTCTTCTTCTTCTCTCCTTATTCCGCTCTCCTCACCTCCATCCTCTTCTTCTCTCCTTAGACACAGACTGTTCCGGGAGCACTGCGTATGTGTGCAAGGAAATTATATTAAAGATCTAAATATCCTGGGGAGGGATCTTTCTAAAACAATCATCATTGATAACTCACCACAAGCCTTTGCATACCAGGTGAGAGAAATGAAAGCTCCTTTAAATGTTTAGATTTGTAAAAACTGATACTTTATAATATATTTTACAAAAAGTTTTCTTTTAGTTTTGGATGGAGTGAAGAGGGATTATTCCTGTCTGGGCCCCCATTGGGAGGATTCACCCTCTCTGTGTGTCCTGTTTACCATTATTGAAAGTAAAAGAAATTCCCAAATTTAGGATTGTCCCCAGAAAAGTAATTGAAATCTTCCAATGGGGATACTAGTTCTGGTGACCGGGGGGGGGTCTCCAAGAGATTCCCTTAATTATCATAGATTTCCTCTCACTTGTTGTTTTGGCTATGGGACAGGAAGTGAAGGGAAATCTCCGCAATGGGATACAGATGGAGAAAAATAAATCTGACCGAGATAACAACCCTCTCTTGCTTTATCCAAAATGGAAAAAAAAAAAAAAACTTTAGTTCTACTGCAAGTTTCTGCATTACGTGTATAAAACTTTTTTTTGATATGTGATAGAATTATATTTACACAAGTTAATGATTGAAAGAATCCCAGCAGTATTTTTGACTGCCTGATTACTACACGGCACGCTCCCCTGACTCAGCTGTGTGACAATGATTGGCAAGCGATCAAATACTGTAACCGAGGCCAGGGGTGTGGCTGAGGCCAGGGGTGTGGCTGAGGCCAGGGGTGTGGCTGAGGCCAGGGGTGTGGCTGAGGCCAGGGGTGTGGCTGAGGCCAGGGGTGTGGCTTTGACATTCCAGGTCTGGCTAGTAAAACTTTCTAGTAGCAAAAGTCCAAATCTCATGTTTGTGCGAGGACTCTGATCCTGGTGTATGGTCATTTCATACCCTCTTTGCACTATCCCCCCCTCCCTTTGCATCATGTGCACAGGGAGTCGTCGTCCCCCAGGCAGGGCCTCCCCGACCCGTTTGCATGGGGTGTCCCCGGCGGGGCGTTCCCCCCCCCCCCCCCCCCCCTCTTTTCATGGGGCGTTCCTGGCGGGATTCCAAACAATCCCCCCCCCCCCCCAGTTCGAATGGGGTGCCTTCTCATCTTTGCAAGCGGCGTCCCCGGCGTCGGTGCCCCCCTTTGCACGCGGCGTCGGTGCCCCCCTTTGCACGCGGCGTCGGTGCCCCCCTTTGCACGCGGCGTCGGTGCCCCCCTTTGCACGCGGCGTCGGTGCCCCCCTTTGCACGCGGCGTCGGTGCCCCCCTTTGCAGCGCGGCTCCCCCATTGGCTGTGACCCCATTTGGCGGTGCCCCCCTTTGCAGCGCGGCTCCCCCATTGGCTGTGACCCCCTTTGCAGCGCGGCTCCCCCATTGGCTGTGACCCCCTTTGGCGGTGCCCCCCTTTGCAGCGCGGCTCCCCCCCTTGGCGGTGCCCCCCTTTGCACGCGGTGTCGGTGCCCCCCTTTGCACGCGGTGGCTGTGCCCCCCCTTGCACGTGGTGGCTCCCCCCCCTTGCACGCGCGGCTCCCCCATTGGCGGTGCCCTCCTTTGCAGCGCGGGTCCCCCATTGGCGGTGCCCCCCTTTGCAGCGCGGGTCCCCCCCCATGCACGAGCGGCTCCCCCCCCCCCTCCCCTTTGCAGAGCGGCTCCCTCATTGGCGATGCCCCACTTTGCAGAGTGGCACCCCCCCCCCCTTTGTAGAGCGGCTCCCCACCCCCCCTCCGTTTGCACGCGCTTCCCCCCCTTTGCAGAGCGGCTCCCCCATTGGCGATGCCCCACTTTGCAGAGCGGCTCCCCCCCCCCCTTTTCAGAGCGGCTTCCCCATTGGCGATGCCCCACTTTGCAGAGCGGCTCCCCCCCCCCCCCCCCCTTTGTAGAGCTGCTCCCCCATTGGCGAGGCCCCACTTTGCAGAGCGGCTCCCATATTTGCACTAGCGTGCCCCCTTTGCACAGGGCATCCCTGTCAGAGGGCCTTTTTAGTGCCATGGAGGCGGAGCTGTAGGACTGCATGGAGGGCGTTCCTGTAATGCTGGGAAATCTCGCGATGCCACACCCGACTTATTCAATGTATAGCTGAGATCAGACACAAGAGCACCACCTGCTGGCTATGGGAGGTAATTGTACATCCTTACTTGCCCAACTATAAAAACATTTATTTTTTATATTCTAACACAATACATTCTATTTTCTATAATTCTATGCATTCTATGCACTTAATTACGGAACACACATTTTGACATTAATAGAAAAGAAAATATATTGGTAATCAAAAAGTTAACTCCGAAACAATTCTGAGGTTCTGGTGATAAGGCCCCTGCCAGAGGACTGGGGAGGTGGGGGTGGGAGGGAGTAGGCAGGACTATTGGTAAAAAAAAAACAAAACAAAAACAGCCAGCTAGTTCCAGGGGTAGGCATCCTGCGGCTCTCCAGCTGTTGCAGGACTACAAGTTCCATCATGCCTCTGCAAGTCATAGCTGTAACTGTCAGTTTTGCAATGCCTCATGGGAAATGTAGTTCCACAACAGCTAGAGAGCCGCAGGTTGCCCACCCCTGGTCTAGACAGTGCTCTTCCTTTTCAGCAGTGCAGCAAATGCTGATCACATGACCCACGGCAGTACTCTTTCATCCCTACGTGGTCAGTCGGCTGCTGTTGCTGCAATTGTTGCTCTTCCCGTTGTCGTGTTGTAGGATTTGATTGACAGAAGATCGGCACGGCAGCTGAAAAATACTTCTTTGTCTTTCAGCTTTCAAACGGAATTCCCATTGAGAGTTGGTTTATGGATAAAAACGACAAGGAGCTGCTGAAGCTTGTTCCCTTCCTGGAGAAGCTTGTAGAACTGGTGAGTCCGTACGAAGGAGAGAGATGGATATTTGGGAGCATGTTGCAGGCTGCCTTCAGTGTTGCGTTTTCTACTGGAGCGTCGGTCTTCACTACTCCACATATCCCTCTGTGTGTGTTTTTGCAGCTCTGACAGCTGTGACACCCATGTCATAATTTTACTGTCTGCATCAGCGGGTCCGTCACCGGACTTTCGGTGGTTATACCGGGATGATGGCTGCAGCTGCACTTGTCATCCCAGTACAGTTTTTTTTCTCTCTTTAACCACTTCCCGTCCGGCCCATGTTTATAAACGTCCTCCCCGCCCCCTGCTTGTGCACGCTCCCCGGGAGCACGCAGCACCGCGATCCGGTGCCCGCTGTGTCCTCCGGACACAGTGGAACACCAGTCATCGGACGGGACCTCTGTGCGAGGTCCCGATCATGTGATCACTGATTGACCAATCAGTGATCACATGCACAGTAGTAAGCAAGATGTCACTTCTGACATCATTGCTTACTACATGTGAAATCTGTGAATGATCACAGAGATCGCATGGTACAGGGCCATTCACAACAGCCTTGTACCATGTGACAAGCTGTGACCAATCACAGCTCACACAGTAGTTTTCAATGGCTGCAAGAATGCGGCCAGAGAGGAGGAGAAATGATTGATTTTACAGCCTTTATAAAAAAAAAAATTTCACCCCCCACAAGTAGTAGTGTCACTATGGTGTCACTGCACTGCTAGGGTGACAGTATGTTTAAAAAAAAAAAAAAAAAACCATAATATAAAAATGTAAAAAAAGTTTAAAAATGATAAATTTTGGTTATAAACTAATTTGGGTTTTTTTTTTTACTAAAAAGATAACAGAATACATTTTGTCCCAGATTTATAAAAGATTATTTATTTGCAAAATTTTATAAGAAAAACACTTTTTTTTTCAAAATTCTCTATGGTGACACTGTACTGCTTGGGTGACAGTATGTTAAAAAAAAACCATTAATATAAAAAATAAAATAAAAATGTCAAAATTTATAAAATTATCATTTTTGGTTATAAACTAATTTGGGGTTTTTTTTTGTGTTTTTTTCTAAAAAGATAACAGAATACATTTTGTCCCAGATTTATAAAAGATTATTTATTTGCAAAATTTTATAAGAAAAACACTTTTTTTTTTTTTCAAAATTCTCTATGGTGACACTGTACTGCTTGGGTGACAGTATGTTAAAAAAAAAAACATTAATATAAAAAATAAAATAAAAATGTCAAAATTTATAAAATTATCATTTTTGGTTATAAACTAATTTGGTTTTTTTTTTTTACTAAAAAGATAACAATACATTTTGTCCCAGATTTATGAAAGATTATTTATTTGCAAAATTTTATAAGAAAAACACTTTTTTTTTCAAAATTCTCTATGGTGACACTGTACTGCTAGGGTGACAGTATGTTAAAAAAAAACCCATTAATATAAAAAATAAAATAAAAATGTCAAAATTTATAAAATTATCATTTTTGGTTATAAACTAATTTGGGTTTTTTTTTGTTTTTTTTTCTAAAAAGATAACGGAATACATTTTGTCAAAGATTTATGAAAGATTATTTATTTAATTTTATAAGAAAAACACTTTTTTTCAAAATTTTTGGACTTTCATTTACATAGCAAAAAAATAAAAATCCCAGTGGTGAATAAGTACCACCAAAATAAAGTTTTGTCTGTCTCAAAAAAATGCTAATAAATTCATATGGGTACAGTGTTGCATGACCGCGCAATTGTCATTCAAAGTGTGATAGCGCTGAAAGCTGAAAATTGGCCTGGGGGGGGGGGGGGGGGGGGAGGGGGTGAAAGTGTCCGGACATGAAGTGGTTAAAGCAGAGCACCACCCGAAAGGGACAGTTCTGCTTTAACTCTTTGTCCCCCGCACCCCATTAAGGATTGACACCTTCGGGGGGGAGGGGGGTTGGGAGCGGGTACCAGAATTTGACAGGTACCCACTTCCGTTGCGATCCCCTAGGCGATCAGAAGCAGAAGTTGTCCTCCCTAGTAATAGTGACGGGCATTCTGACACTGGGGGGGAACTAACTGCCACTGACATCCCCAGTGACACCAATACAGTGATCAGTGCTAATAAAAAGCATTGGCACTGGGCAGGAAGGGGTTAACATCAAAGGGTTAACTGTGTGCTGTGTGTGATCTACTAGGGAGACATGTTGTGCAGAGAGATACAAAGCAGCTTGTCCATGCTGACAGGAGAGAGAGATCTGTTGATTACACCCAGGTCTCCCCTGTCAGCTTTGCCGACGATCACCGAGTCCTGGGCGGGACTTGGTGATTGACATCCCCAGCAGCCAATATTTGCTGTGTGCGCTGTGTGTTTTTTACTATGTAAGTATGCTGCTTTGTATGGCTCTGCTATGCAGAGCCATACAAAGCAGCATGTTGGTGCTGACAGGGAACAGATCTGTGTTTATACACCGACCTCGCCCCTGTCAGTGTTACTCGGCAATCGCTGGGTGCCGGCGGGGACTCTTCGCCATGCAAAGCAGCATGTTGGTGCTGACGGGAGAGATCTGTGTTGTTTATACACAGACCTCTCCCCTGTCAGTGTTCCTCAGTGATCACCGGGTGGCGGCTGGGACTCTTCGTCCGGGACCCGGTGATCGACAGCTGTAGCCGCCAATGGCGGCGCGGGTAGGGCGACACGCGCCCTCTACCCGGAACTGCAAAATCACGTAGGGTGGTGCACGCCCTCTACCCGGATATGCAAAATCACGTAGTGCGGCGCGCACCCCCTACCCGGATATGCAAAATCACGTAGTGCGGCGCGCGCCCCCTACCCGGATATGCAAAATCACGTAGTGCGACGTGTGCCCCCTACCCGGATATGCAAAATTACGTAGTGCGGCGCGCGCCCCCTACCCGGATATGCAAAATCATGTAGTGCGGCGTGCGCCCCCTACCCGGATATGCAAAATCCCGTAGTGCGGCGTGCGCCCCCTACCCGGATATGCAAAATCACGTAGTGCGACACGTGCCCCCTACCCGGATATGCAAAATCACGTAGTGCGGCGCGCGCCCCCTACCCGGATATGCAAAATCACGTAGTGCGACGCGCGCCCCCTACCCAGATATGCAAAATCACATAGGGCAACGCGCGCCTCCTACCCGGATATGCAAAATCACGTAGTGCGACACGCGCCTCCTACCCGGATATACAAAATCACGTAGTGCGACGCACGCCCCTACCCAGATATGCAAAATCACATAGGGCAACGTGCACCCCCTACCCGGGAGTGCAAAATCACGTAAGGCGACGCGCACCTCCTACCCGGATATACAAAATCACGTAGTGCGACACGGTCCCTCTACCCGGATATGCAAAATCACGTAGTCCGACGCGCGCCCCCTACCCGGACATGCAAAATCACATAGGGCGATGCGCACCACCTTCCCTGGAGTGCAAAATCACGTAGGGCGACGCGCACCTTCTACCCAGATATGCAAAATCACATAGGGCGACACGCGCCCCCTACCCGGGAGTGCAAAATCATGTAGTACCTGGGTGCATGGAAACCTTTTCAAATGTCCCCTGTAATGGGGGGGAGGGGGGGTGTTCTATATACATATTAGTGCAAGTTGTACCTTTTTCTCCACATGCTTTTTACGTTTATTACTATTTTCGCAGAATGAGGATGTGCGGCCCCACATCAGAGACAGATTTCGCTTGCATGACTGTTTGCCCCCAGACTAGAAAGGACAGCGGTTACCTGCAGGAGCCCCCCACCCCACCCCCTCCCCGGCCTACAGGGGACATCTAAGAAATGCCTGCAGGAAGTGGAGCTGCGAAGACGAAGGACTGAAGCATACATGTACACAACCATTTGCCATAACTGCTGAAGGCATTTCTTTACTTTGCTGTCTGAAAAAAAAAAAAAATATATATATATATACGAAAAAAAAGGAACGGTTTCACCGTGACGTGTTGTGACTGGTTTGGTGGCACATCACTGGGCAGCTTGGCCTCCTCCCAGGAATTGTAAAGTCTCCAAGAGAAATGTCCACTGTCTGAGCTGCAGGTTGCATCCTATCTGTCACGGTGCGCACCCAGTGTGAGCTGCTCTCCGGCACCGGATTCCAGCCTCCTACACATTGATCCTGATTAGTGTAGAAGTATTACATGATCCATTCCTTGTATTTCAGTCGCTTCAATCTCTTCTAGTAGCCAAATTTTTACATTTTTATTTTGTATGATATATTTGGCTGTTCCTTTCCTCTGCTTGCATATAATGTGTTTTTTATTTTTTATTTTTATTTTTTTTTTTCTTCGAAGATGAATTCTTATGGTTCAGTCCATGTAAGCTCCATTTTAGAAATACACATATATCTTTTATATCTTATCTGTAATAATCTATTCTAGTATTTTTGTTTTTTTTTGTTTTTTGTTTTTTTTTTTAAGACCTGAAGCTTTTAAAAAGCAAAGAGTGTGAGGATAATGGAGACGTGTACAGAATGGGGTGTGGTACCTGGCTTCAGAAAATGAGAAAGGGGGGTCTGTGAACGAGCCGGGGCGCGGTGTTCGCATTCTTCCCCTCTGCCTGTCGTTACGTGGCGAACCACACTACCGTGCACCACACACACGCATACACGCACACACGCCATCGTATATATAAATATATAAAATATATATTTACTCACACATAGCCTCCCCCTTGACCTGTCCATTCACAGCTCTGGTACCATCGCAGCTAACGAGAAGGGTGGCTATTTTTTTTTAAGAGATGCTCTTCTGTCCCTGCAGGGGAGGTAGGACCGGAGGGCTGAGTACAGGAGACACCATTTTTATTTTTTTTTTTTGGTGGGTGTACTTTGTAAATGTTTTTAGCCGTGCACTCACTGCGACAAGGGCTTGTATTCATGAATTCTCTTTACTGTGCCTGGCTCTGCCGGAGTCCTCTTTTATGTCTAAGTGGCTCCTGTGTACAGTATGCACAAGTATCTGCTATGCAGACAGATGGGTCTCTATAGAGAACTCGAGTGTCGTTGCACAAAGACACTTTGGCAATTTGAGTGCTTTTTATTATTTTAATTTTTTTTTTTTTTGTAGTCTTTTAGGTCAGTCTATTGGTCTCCAAGAGTGTCAGTGCAATTTTGACGCTTGCATTCCCGGTAGAGAACAGTGGTCTGTAGAGCAGAGGCGCAACACCCGAGGGTGCACACAGCTAAGACCACTCGTGAGTACAAGTCCTGAAGGCCTCCCATGCACACGGGCAGCTAAGTGCATCGTACGAGACACAGTTTGGTCCCCGACATCGCTGTGCTTTGTTGGCGGTTAGGGCGCGCGAGTCTATGGTGAGCAGCCGTCGCCGTACACGGGCAGCGAAGTGCATCGTACAAGACACAGTTTGGTCCCCGACAACACTGTGTGTTGTTGGCGGCTAGGGCGCGCGAGTCTGGTGAGCAGCCGTCGCCGTACACGGGCAGCGAAGTGCATCGTACAAGACACAGTTTGGTCCCCGACATCACTGTGTGTTGTTGGCGGCTAGGGCGCGCGAGTCTGGTGAGCAGCCGTCGCCGTACACGGGCTTCGAAGTACATCATACAAGACACAGTTTGGTCCCGGACATCGCTGTGCTTTGTTGGCGGTTAGGGCGCGCGAGTCTATGGTGAGCAGCTGTTGCCGTACACAGGCAGCGAAGTGCATCGTACAAGACAGTTTGGTCCCCGACATCACTGTGCGTTGTTGGCGGTTAGGGCACGCGAGTCTGTGGTGAGCAGCTGTTGCCGTACACAGGCAGCGAAGTGCATCGTACAAGACACAGTTTGGTCACTGTGCGTTGTTGGCTAAGGCGCGCGAGTCTATGGTGAGCAGCCGTTGCCGTACAGGGGCATCGAAGTGCATCATACAAGACACAGTTTGGTCCCTGTGCGTTGGCGGCTAGGGCGCGCGAGTCTATGGTGAGCAGCCGTTGCCGTAGACGGGCTTGCACTTTGGCAGACACATGGGAGGTTATTCGCTCGAACTGCGTGGTGCAATAGCTGGCGCGGGTCTGCGGAGAAATCCGCTTCCAGATTTTATTGTCACAGTTTAATTGGACAAGCTGAAGTTAGAAGCTGATTGGCTCCCATGTGCAGCTATATGGTAGGATAAAGTGAGTGCTCTTGATATAGCAGCTGTAGCACTAAAGGTAACCAAATGAACCCCAATAAAACTGTATGTATAAGAAGTGCAGTGCTAATCGTATGATGTAGGAAAATATAGTAAAAAAAAAAGTTCATAAAATATATATAAATGATCCCTCCTTGTAGCAGAAAAAACATTGTGCCTGGAAACAGTGGTAAAAATGCGCACTCACCAGAGGCGTATAGGTAATGCGCACTCACCAGAGGCGTATAGGCAATGCGCACTCACCAGAGGCGTATAGGCAATGCGCATGTGAATATATCTACACTATGGGCATTCGTTTTGTGGCTCTATCCATGAGCTATTAAGCCTTCAGATAACCCTCACCATACCAGTGTCCAGAGGAAGGGAGCCCTGTAACCAGCTGAGCACCCATCCAACCTAAAGGGGATGTCTGGATCGGCAGGTCTCTACCTTAAACCCAAGACCTGCTGCTGTGCTGACCAATCCCTAGAAGGAAGCTCACCAGACGCCTGCTATACCCCGCCTGCCTAAGTGGTCTACGGTGGATATATTCACATGCGCATTACCTATGCGCCTCTGGTGAGTGCGCATTTTTACCATTGTTTCCAGGCACAAAGTTTTTTCTCTGCTACAAGGAGGGATCATTTATATATATTTTTTATATATGTTATGAACTTTTTTACTATATTCTCCTACATCATATGATTTATTAGCGCTGCACTTCCCATGCGCAGCTGCCGCGGTTTTAGTGAATCCCCCCCCCCCCCCATGGTCTTGGTGCGGTTTGCATCTTCATCAAAGTGTGTTGTGCCGTTGTCTCGCACTGTGCATGTGTCACTACCATTGGTGGCCATAGAAGGGAGCAATGGCCGTCCTTCACATGCTGGAATCCATCGAACATGATATACCGCTGTGTTGTGTACGATGCCCTCGGATGCCTGTGTGTATGGGACCTTAAAGCTCAGCTGCTTGTGAGATTTGTTTTTTTTTTTTTTTTTTTCCCCAGTCAGTTGGTAGCATGAGATGAAGGCCTCGTGGGCATACTACAGGGTACACCCCTTGGAGGGCCGTGTTTGCCTGCACAGGGACGCACACGTGTTCTGTGAATCCCCATTCAGGCTGCGCAGACAGAACCACGGCTCCCGATTTGACAGCAGTCCAGACCGCACACTGACCGCGTTCAGGGCATGCAGCCACACGGCTGTCAGATTGGGTGCAGCCGGTTGACATGGATGAGAACGCCTCTATCAGATGGGACACAGTCGTTCCCAATTTGACAGCCATGTGGGTGCAAGGCACTGAAGACACACTGACTGCTGTCAGGGCCGTGTCAGATTAGGAGCCGCGGCTGTGTCTGTGCAGCCACTGTGTCGCAGTTGATATGAATGAGATCAGATGGGATGCAGCGGCTGCAAGGACACAGATGTGGCTCTCAATTTGAAAGCCCTGCGAGTGCACAGCCCGAAGTGCAGTCTGCATACATTTGGGGTCATGCAGCCTCATGGATGTCAGATTGGGAGCAGGCGCTGTGTCCCACTTGACATGAATGAGACTACCTGCATCAGATGGGGCGCAGCGGCTGCATGGACACTGCCTCTGCTTCCAGTTTGACAGCCATGCGGATGCAAGGCACTGAAGACACACTGACTGCTTTCAGGACAGTGTCAAAATAGGAGCCGCGGCTGTGTCTGTGCAGCCACTGTGTCGCTGTTGATATGAATGAGACTACCTGCATCAGGCGGGTCACCGTCGCTGCAAGGACACAGCCGTTGCTCCTAATTTGACAGGCATGCGAGCGTACGGCCCCAAACGCACCCTGACTGCATTCAGGGCCATGCAGCCACATGGCTTTCAGTTTGGAAGCAGACTGCTTGCCTTAAATGGGATGCAGCGGCTGCAAGGACACAGCTGTGGCTCTCAATTTGAAAGCCATGCGAGTGCACAGCCCCAAAGGCAGTCTACGTGCATTTGGGGTCATGCAGCCACATGGCTGTCAGATTGGGAGCAGGTGTTGGATCCCACTTGACATGAATGAGACTACCTGCATCAGATGGGATGCAGCAGCTGTACTGACCCAGCTGCTGCTCCCAGTTTGACAGCCATGAAAGTGCATGGTCCTGAACACACATTGACAGCATTCAGCGCCGTGTTAAAATAGGAGCAGCGGCTGTGTCTGTGCAGCCACCGTGTTGACGTGAATGAGACTACCTGCATCAGATGGGATGCAACGGCTGCAAGGACACAGACGTTGCTCTCAATTTGAAAGCCATGCGATTGCACAGCCCAAAAATGAAGTCTGGGGTCATGCAGCCTCGTGGTTGTCAGATTGGGACCAGGCGCTGTGTCTCACTTGACACAAATGAGACTACCTGCATCAGATGGGGCGCAGCGGCTGCATGGACACAGCCTCTGCTTCCAGTTTGACAGCCATGCAGGTGCATGGTCCTGAACGCACATTGACAGCATTCAGGGCCGTGTCAAAATAGGAGCAGAGGCTGTGTCTGTGCAGCCACCGTGTCGCACATGAATGAGACTACCTGCATCCGATGGGGCGCTGCGGCTGCATGGACACAGCCTCTGATTCCAATTTGACAGCCATGCGGATGCATGGTCCTGAATGCACATTGACCGCATTCAGGGCCGTGTCAAAATAGGAGCAGCGGCTGTGTCTGTGCAGCCACCGTGTCGCAGTTGACATGAATGAGACTGTTTGTGTCAGATGGGATGCAGCAGCTGTACTGACAGCTGCTGCTCCCAGTTTGACAGCCATGCGGGTGCAAGGCCCTGAAGGCACACTGACTGCTTTCAGGGCCGTGTCAAAATAGGAGCAGAGGGCTGTGTCTGTGCTGCCACCGTGTCGCAGTTGACATGAATGAGACTGCGTGCATCAGATGGGATGCAGCGGCTGCAAGGACACAGACGTGGCTCTCAATTTGAAAGCCAGGCGAGTGCACAGCCCCAAATGCAGTCCGCGTGTATTTGGGGGTCATGCAGCCACATGGCTGTCAGATTGGCAGCAGGCACTGTGTCCCCCTTGACATGAATGAGACTACCTGCATCAGATGGGATGCAGCAGCTGTACTGACACAGCTGCTGCTCCCAGTTTGACAGCCATGCAAGTGCATGGTCCTGAACACACATTGACCGCATTCAGCGCCGTGTCAAAATAGGAGCAGCGGCTGTGTCTGTGCAGCCATCGTGTCGCAGTTGACATGAATGAGACTACCTGCATCAGATGGGGCGCAGCGGCTGCATGAACACAGATGTTGCTCCCAATTTGAAAGCAATACAGATGCATGGCTCCGAATGCACACTGACTGCAGTCAGGGCCATGCGGCCACACGGCTGCTCCCAATTTGACAGCCCTGATTGCACGCCTCCGCTGTGTCCCAGCTGAAATGAATGAAGACCGCCTGCATCCGATGCATGGAACACCCGCACAACCCCCATGCTGGCAAACACGGCCCCTTACGCGGTTGTACGCCGTAGTATGCCCATGTGACCAAGGCCTTCACCCTTTCTGGACAACTCCATGGAATCCAACAAGTCGATTTTTTTTTTTTTTTAATGTGTCACAAATTAAGTTATTTGTCAGCAAAGGGTCGGCCTTATGTCACCAAGTGACTGAGTCTCATGTAAGTCTGAGCCCGAAGACAGAAGACATGGCACTTTCTTTTTCTTTTTTCTTTTTTTTTTTTTTAATTTTATTTTTTGAAGAGGTTTGTATTTTGTAAGCTTGTTCAGAGAGTACAGTATTGGAAATTAAATCAAAAACAAACAAAAAAAAACTCTACAGAGGAGGCTGTTCATCCTTTTTGTTCCTATGTATATTACCTGTTTAACTGTATGCCATTTATTGTATAAATTTACACATGGTTTCATTTTCAAGGTACTCCTTAAAGTAAGGAGTTTTTTTAGTAAGTTTTTAGGAAAACATTTAATTTTTGTATTTTTGATTTTAAAGGAAAAAAAAAGCATGAGTTATGTCATATTTTCAGTGTATTAATGAAGATTTTAACCTTTCCTTTGGTTGGCTCTTTTATTCCAAACCTTTCTGTGTGTGTGTGGTTTGTTTTTTTGTTTGTTTTTTGTTTTTGTTGTTTTCTTGCTGCAGTGTCCTACAAATTGATTTGCACAACACGCTGAGCGAATGGACATTTTCAGCGCAATAGAATCAAGTGAATAAATACCAGATGGATTTTTTTTTTTTCTCCCTCTTAACTAGTTGCCGACCGCAGATAGCCGAATGACGGCTGCACTGCGGCTGGCCAGTTCTGGGTGGACGTCATATGACGTCCTCCCAGAACGCGCTCTGGCGCGCACACCCGGCGATCTCCGTGATCGCTGTGTCCTACGGACACAGCTTATCACGTGATGTGGTAAAAGGCCAATCACAGCGGCCTTTTACCACGTGATCAGCGGTGTCCAATGACACGCTGATCACAGGGAAATGCAATTGCCGGTTCTCGGCTGCACTTTCCTCACGCTGTCAGATCGTGAGGAAAGTACTGCCGAGAACCGGCAGTTGTCAGAGCGGGGATCGGCACCGATCATCAGGGCACTGATGATCAGTGCCCTGATGATCGGTGACCAGCAGTGCCACCCACAAGTTCCGCCCACCTGTGCCCAGCAATGCGCCCTCTAGCTCCGCCCACCTGTGCCCAGCAATGCACCCACCTGTGCCACTCTGCAGTGTCACACACCTGTGCCCAGAAGTGCCACCTACCTGTGCCCACCAGTGCCACCCACCAGTGCTGCCCGTCAGTGCCACCCAGCAGTGCTGCCAGTCAGTGCCCAGCAGTGATGCCAGTCAGTGCCGTCTATCAGTACCCATCATCAGTGCTGCCTCATCAACGCACATCAGTGAAGGATAAAAATTACCCGTTTGAAAAATTTTATAATAGAAACAAAGAAACTTTTTTTTTTCAAATTTTTTGCACTTTTTTTGTTTATAGCGCAGAAAGTAAAGTGCCCAGTGGCGATTAAATACCACCAAAAGAAAGCTCTATTTGTGAGAAAAAAGTGATCAAAATTTCATATGGGTACAATGTTGCATGACCGCGCAATTGTCAATCAAAGTGCGGCAGCGCTGGAAGCTGAAAATTGGCCTGGTAAGGAAGGGGGGTATAAGTGCCTGGCAGGCAGGAAGGGGGTATAAGTGCCTGGCAGGCAGGAAGGGGGTATAAGTGCCTGGCAGGCAGGAAGGGGGTATAAGTGCCTGGCAGGCAGGAAGGGGGTATAAGTGCCTGGCAGGCAGGAAGGGGGTATAAGTGCCTGGCAGGCAGGAAGGGGGTATAAGTGCCCGGCAGGCAAGGGGTTAATTTTAATACGGACTTTTGTATATAGACGCGAGGTACTTTGCATACAGGTTGTGCTCAGCCAACGTCAAACTGTCTGGTTTCTGGAAATAAAGATCAAAATTTTACCTTTTTTTTTTTTAAATATTTATATATTTTCAGAAATGAATCTACACTTTCTGCCCTGCACTGTTTATTCTTCTGAACATGTATTCATATTAATTTTCACAGCTTTCAAAAATGACTGGAAAGATGGATTTGGTTTACTCTGGTTATATACAGGACAGTATCTGCAGCCACAAGTAATATGGCCCATTATGATTGGTGAATAGAGAGACCTCTGCAGCCGTCTTAAAAGGGAAGTATGGAATAAATATAATTCCCCCCGCCCCCGTTTTATTTACCTAGGTCAGGGGTAGGCAACCTGCGGCTCTCCAGCTGTTGCAGGACTACAAGTTCCATCATGCCTCTGCAAGTCATAGCTGTAACTGTCAATTTTGCAATGCCTCATGGGAAATGTAGTTGCGCAACAGCTAGAGCAGTGTTTCTCAACTCCAGTCCTCATGGACCCCCAACAGGTCATGTTTTCAGGATTTCCATTATTTTGCACAGGTGATTTGATCAGTTTCACTGCCTTAGTAATTACCACAGCTGTTTCATCTGAGGGAAATCCTGAAAACATGACCTGTTGGGGGTCCATGAGGACTGGAGTTGAGAAACACTGAGCTAGAGAGACGCAGGTTGCCTACCCCTGACCTAGGTGGATGCAGCATCTGTCCACTGCTGGCTCTAAATGTGGGAACTCGGCAATCACACAGCTGTTCTGAGCAGCTCTGAGCAGAGAGCGGTGACTGTCAGTCACCACTCTCTGCTATATCCTCCCAGCGCTCTTAAAGGGGGGAGGGAGTGGCAGACTCGGGCTCTCAGCAGATCACTGAGAGGTTGATCCAGATTCTGGTGGATCCCGACTATCTTTCCCCACCCTGGACTGGATGAGTGATGTCATCCAACAACTGACTTCAGCCCGCTGTCAGCTGGAAACGGGTCACAGGAGGGGAGAACGAACTGCACTCCTGTGATCCATGGAAGTACAGACAAAAGCTTTGGTTGTACTTCTCCTTTAAGCTGCAACAAAGGTACTGGAGCTTAGTACCTTTATTTCAGGTACTTATATAGTGCTGTCAATTTACGCAGCGCTTTACATATATGTTGTACATTCACATCAGTCCCTAACCCTCAAGGGGCGTACAATCTAAGGTCCCTAACTTACATTCATACATACACATACTAGGGACAATTTAGACAGGATCCAATTCACCTACCAGCATGTCTTTGGAGTGTGGGAGGAGACCGGAGCATCCGGAGGAAACCCACGCAGGCACAGGGAGAACATGCAAACTCCATTCAGGTAGTGCCGTGGTTGGGATTTGAACCGACGACCCGAGTACTGCCCGGCGGGATTGCTAACCACTTAGCCACTGTGCCGCCCCACCTTTAGGAAGAGATTTGGGTTTTACTTCTCAATGTAACCTAATAATAAAATAATGGCAATGTTAACATATTACTGCGCTGCAATACAAGGCGGAGCTAAAGGCAGATGGCTACAATGAGAGGGTTCGTTTACACTTGCTTTAAAATGTGGCATTGGACACGCTTTTTTAACCTCCCTAGCGGTCTGATGTCCGTATTTCTGTGCTCAAAGTGGTACATTTTTTTGCATGGAAATACGTTTTTTTTTACTGTAGGCCTGTAATTTTTAGGAATAACTCACTGAAATCTGTCCGAACAAGAGTCTAGTAAACATCCCGGGGAGGATAAAATTTGAAACATGAAATCATAAATTATAATATAATAAACAATCATAAAAAAAATTATAATATAATAAATGTAATTCAATAATATAATCAAACCAAAAACACTGAAATGTGAAATAGAGCGCCAAGTACGCACATCGCTGAGCAAAGTCGCAGAATCGTTTTCAGTGTCTGATGAGGAATTTCCCCCACCAATCATTATCACTCAATTCTGCAAGTGGTTCTGATTTACTATCACTGTTCTCTAGCCGGTCTAAAACCGCGTCTGACCTAAAGGGACGCTTTTTGGACGCCATGGACGTTTCTCAGTTTCCAGGCAGAAAGAACAGTAAAAATGCAGGCAGGGCGCCGGACAAAGCACTCGGGACAAAATGTATGTGAAATGGTTTGATACAGGAATGTTATACTATGTGATTTTAGTGGATGTCACTTTTAAAATTTTCAAATTTCCCGCCAGTTCTGTCCCCCCGTACGTCCCGACACTCGCAGGGGACGGAACCCGGAAGACGGATGCCGGCATCGGCCGGAGGACCGCTCAGGGGGACACTGCAGGGGGGGACACTGCAGGAGAGCAGGACAAGGTAAGTGCAGAAGAGATCCCAGAGCAACGCTTCAGTGTATTCCCGAGTGTAGCTCGGGGGGGGGGAGGGGGTTACCGCTTGTGGTGCTGAAACTTTGCCCCGAGCTACACTCAGGAATACCGCCAGGGGGGTTAAAGGGGGGAGGGAGTGGCAGACTCAGGCTCTTAGCAGATCGCTGAGAGGTTGAGCCAGGGGCCGATCCAGACTCTGGGGTGGATCCCGACTATCTTTCCCCACCCTGGACTGGCTGAATGATGTCATCCAACAACTGACTTCAGCCCGCTGTCAGCTGAAAATGGGTCACAGGAGTGCAGAACGAACTGCACTCCTGTGATCCATGGAAGTACAGACAAAAGAGCTTTGGTTGGACTTCTCCTTTAAGCTGCAACAAAGGTACTGGAACTTAGTACCTTTGGGAAGAGATTTGGGTTTTACTGCTCAATGTAACCTAATAATAAAATAATGGCGATGTTAACATATTACTGCGCGGCAATACAAGGCGGAGCTAAAGGCAGATGGCTAAAATGAGAGTAAGGGTTCGTTTACACTTGCTTTAAAATGTGGCATTGGAAACGCTTTTTTTTTTTTTTTTTTTAAAAGCACTCTGAATGCCGATCAAAACTTGTTACAGTCCTGTTCACACATTGCTTCAAAAATTATACTCCATGTTACTTTCTTGGTGCTTCAAAGCGTCTCAAAAGCCTTAAAAGAAGTCTATGGTAACGGTTGCTTACAGCACCTGAAGTTTTCAAGGGGCTTTTATTCAGCGTTGGCTTATTATTTGTATTGTTGGTATGAGATATCCCAGGATGGACTGGGAAACCAACAAGCAAACCGGAAAGACGTCATCAGCAGTCACTTCTGGTTCATGTATAAATATTGTGGGAGTGTCTGGCTCAGACATCACATCTGGTGTGGAGCAGTAGGAAGGTGAGCGGGGTCTGAAGTGGAGAAACTAGCAGATAGTGTACAACATGGGAATGCTATAGCTGAAGGTGAGCAGGGACTGTAGAGAGAGGACTGAGCAGCAGAGGATCAGCAGTGTTGGGAGACTGGATTAGAAGAAACTAGCAGATGTTACACGTGGTGTGCAGGGACTAGAGAGAAACAGGAGGATCAGAAGAGCTGAGGGTTGCTAATGAGCGGGGGATCAGCTCTGAGTGGTGGATCGGCTGAGCTGGGGGTTGCTACTGAGCGGTGGATCGGCTGAGCTGGGGGTTGCTACTGAGCGGTGGATCGGCTGAGCTGGGGGTTGCTACTGAGCGGTGGATCGGCTGAGCTGGGGGTTGCTACTGAGCGGTGGATCGGCTGAGCTGGGGGTTGCTACTGAGCGGTGGATCGGCTGAGCTGGGGGTTGCTACTGAGCGGTGGATCGGCTGAGCTGGGGGTTGCTACTGAGCGGTGGATCGGCTGAGCTGGGGGTTGCTACTGAGCGGTGGATCGGCTGAGCTGGGGGTTGCTACTGAGCGGTGGATCGGCTGAGCTGGGGGTTGCTACTGAGCGGTGGATCGGCTGAGCTGGGGGTTGCTACTGAGCGGTGGATCGGCTGAGCTGGGGGTTGCTACTGAGCGGTGGATCGGCTGAGCTGGGGGTTGCTACTGAGCGGTGGATCGGCTGAGCTGGGGGTTGCTACTGAGCGGTGGATCGGCTGAGCTGGGGGTTGCTACTGAGCGGTGGATCGGCTGAGCTGGGGGTTGCTACTGAGCGGTGGATCGGCTGAGCTGGAGGTTGCTACTGAGCGTTGGATCGGCTGAGCTGGAGGTTGCTACTGAGCGTTTGATCGGCTGAGCTGGGGGTTGCTACTGAGCGTTGGATCGGCTGAGCTGGGGGTTGCTACTGAGCGTTGGATCGGCTGAGCTGGGGGTTGCTACTGAGCGGTGGATCGGCTGAGCTGGGGGTTGCTACTGAGCGGTGGATCGGCTGAGCTGGGGGTTGCTACTGAGCGGTGGATCGGCTGAGCTGGAGGTTGCTACTGAGCGGTGGATCAGCTAAACTGGGGGTTGCTTCTGAGCGGTGGATCAGCTAAGCTGGGGGTTGCTACTGAGTGGGGGATCAGCAGAGTTGGGGGTTACTGCAAAGCTTGAGGGTTGCTACTGAGCAGGGGATTACCTAAGCTGGAGGTTACTATTGAATGGGGTATCAGCAGAGCTGGGCTTAATACTGAGCTTCAGATCTGCTGAATGAGGGTACTAATGAGCTGCAAGTGGGGCTACTTCTGAGCTAGAGTTCTACTGGGCCCCTTTAAAACAAATAGAATGTCAGCACATGTAGCATTTGCCAAGCTTCAGTAGGCGCAAGTTGAAGTGTAAATGAGCCCTAAAAATATTTCTGAGCCGCAAGGTTTGCCCAAGCCTGTGTGAACAGTGAGAGGACATCACTCTGCTCTTCCCTTCAGGAGAGTCACAGTGCTAGATTGACAACAGGAATGCTGTAGATCATTTGTTTTATTTTTTGTGGTTAAAAAGTTAGATTTGATTAATTTTTCATTGTGTAAATCTGAAATTTCTTAAATGTTACGTTTACCATTTGCAGCCAGCAGGTGGCAAACTAGGATGACACAGACTGCTAAAAGAAGTTATACAAAGCATGAAAAAAAAAAAAATCTTCATCACCCCCCACAAGTATTAGTGTCTCTATGGTGACGCTGTACTGCTTGGGTGACTGTATGTTAAAAAAACCATTAATATAAAAAATAAAATAAAAATGTCAAAAAAATTTATAAAAATTATCATTTTTGGTTATAAACTAATTTGGGTTATTTTATTTTATTTTTACTAAAAAGATAACTGAATAAATTTTGGCCAAGATTTGTGAAAGATTATTTTTTTTGCTGAATTTCATAAGAAAAACACTTTTTTTTTTTTTTCTCAAAAGGTTCGGACTTTTTCATTTATATAGCAAATAACAATCCCAGCGGTGAATAAATACCACCAAAATAAAGTTGTATCTGTCTCAAAAAAATGCTAAAAAAATTCATATGGGTGCAGTGTTGCATGACCGCGCAATTGTCATTCAAAGTATGATAGCGCTGAAAGCTGAAAATTGGCCTGGACTGGAAGGGGGTGAAAGTGGAAGGGGGGGAGTAAGTGTCCGGACCGGAAGGGGGGGGGGAAAGTGTCCGGACCGGAAGGGGGGGGGGAAGTGTCCGGACCGGAAGGGGGGGGGGGGGAAAGTGTCCGGACCGGAAGGGGGGGGGGGGAAAAGTGTCCGGACCGGAAGGGGGGGGGGGGAAAAGTGTCCGGACCGGAAGGGGGGGGGGAAAAGTGTCCGGACCGGAAGGGGGGGGGGGAAAAGTGTCCGGACCGGAAGGGGGGGGGGAAAAAGTGTCCGGACCGGAAGGGGGGGGGGGGGAAAGTGTCCGGACCGGAAGGGGGGGGGGGAAAAGTGTCCGGACCGGAAGGGGGGGGGGGAAAAGTGTCCGGACCGGAAGGGGGGGGGGGGAAAAGTGTCCGGACCGGAAGGGGGGGGGGGGAAAGTGTCCGGACCGGAAGGGGGGGGGGGGAAAGTGTCCGGACCGGAAGGGGGGGGGGGGGGAAAGTGTCCGGACCGGAAGGGGGGGGGGGGAAAGTGTCCGGACCGGAAGGGGGGGGGGGGGGAAAGTGTCCGGACCGGAAGGGGGGGGGGGGGAAAGTGTCCGGACCGGAAGGGGGGGGGGGGGAAAGTGTCCGGACCGGAAGGGGGGGGGGGGAAAGTGTCCGGACCGGAAGGGGGGGGGGGGGGAAAGTGTCCGGACCGGAAGGGGGGGGGGGGGAAGTGTCCGGACCGGAAGGGGTTAAATTGGTTGCCTGTATTACCATAAGCAGCTGTTCATCGTTCTCAAGCTGAAGACAAAGGTCGCTTTTAAGTGTAGCTCCCACATATGAGTTGATCGTACAGGACACAGGCATAGTCATAGATAATAAAGGTGTTCAAGCTACCCCCAGGTGATAGGATACTGGAAAACATAACTGTCAGGACCCCCATATAGCCCCTCCTACTCGCAGCAATCCTCAGGTTTTTTTTTTTTTTTCGCTAGTGTCCGAAGGTGATGGAAGTCTCCTCTCTACAGAGTCTTTTCTGGAATTTCTTTTCCCTTTGGTTCCCGGATCTATGCAACATGTTGGACAACAGCCTTTCTAGCTACTTGACTTTATGGATTGATATCCTGTAGGCATCCCACTTGGACTGTACCCTGCCCTGCCGGAGATGGAAGACACTGGACCAGCCTGTAAAGTCCCTTTAGCTACTGGCTGGTCCTGTTTTTGGCACTTTTTGGCATGTGGTGCAGTGTGTGGAGTAAGCCACAGAGTGATATACAGGGACATTGGAAATCCATGAAGGTGTGACCCAGTCCCGGAAGACCTTTTCAAGGGTATGCTCTTTGGAAGTGAGTGAAGTGGGGTTGCAACATCTCCCCCTTAAATTATGCAGGTTGGTGACAAAGGGCCAGGCCCTTTAAAACTGCCCCTTGGTGTCACCTGGCTAGCCCTAGCATATTTTATGGTGTGTGCTTGAACTTGGCTGAGCTGTTCTGTTATGTTGTAGTTGGATTGCCAATAATAAACTACACCAGTTCTTTGTTGTCAGTGGCTGCAAGTTTTTTTTTTTTTTTTTTCCTTCTTTCATCTCTTAGAAGGCTGCTCATGGTCAGGCTTTGCAAACAGCTTCTTAGTACTGCCTCCTGAAAGAACTTATCGTATATCTGTATCTTCTGAGGATGTTCCCATTTATAGGACGTGGTGGACAAGAGACTTGAATATCCCTTTAAAGCCTTTTTTATGCCAGTAGGCCTGTCATCAGTCTATGGAAATTTTGAGAGACCTTTGCTGTTTGGTTCAAGCAGAAGGCCTGTGACCTTGGCTCTGTTTTCACTGACCCCACTGTTCTTCAGCACTTGGAACTTCTACTAGGCTTGGGGTATCCCTTCAGCAGATGTCCAGGTTAGGTCTTCTGTCCATTCAGATCCATCAAGTCCTCTGACTCAAATACTGGCCTGGGGAACTGTGTAAAAAAAGCAGCCAGAGCAGATGTCCTTTTGCAGGCCAATGTTTCTTCAGCATCTATCTGGGCTCCGTTGTCAAGCAGGTCACTGCATGCTTTTGTCAAAAAAAAAGCCTAAGACTCTCCTAAGTCTAAGTCCAACACCATATTTCTCCACAAGCCCTGGACTCCTAAGTTGGCTAGGACCTGCTCCAAGCTTCCCTCTCAGTGATAGAGTGCCTTCACTTCAAGTTGGGGGGGTGACTGTTGGCCCTCAAAACTGCCAGGGTCTAGGACAGCAATGGGCAAACTACGGTATACGGCCCGGCGGACCTTTTAATCCGGCCCGCGGAGCTAGGCTCCCGCAAGGCCAGTGGTCGGCAAGCCGCGGCTCTTTACAAATTTAGATGCGGCTCTCCTGTGTGCCGGGCGCCCGCTCCCCTCCCTCCTCTCCTCCTCTCCCCTCCCTCCTCTCCCCTCCCCTCCTCTCCTCTCGGATGGCCGCCCCCCCTCTCGGATGGCCGCCCCCCTCCCTCCTCTCGGACGTCAGGACTCTGCAGCTGTCAGGATGTAGGCGGGGCAGCCAGGATGTAGGCGGGGCAGCGTGACGAACTCCTCTCACAGTCCTCCCTGAAGACCAGAACGGCGCGGGAATACGAGAGGAACGCGCGGACCAAAGGTAAGTGAATTGACACAGGGGGGGGACTTACTATATGGGGAATGAATTACTATATGGAGGACTTACTATATGGGGAATGAATTACTATATGGGGGACTTACTATATGGGGAATGAATTACTATATGGGGGACTTACTATATGGGGAATGAATTACTATATGGGGGACTTACTATATGGGGGATGAATTACTATATGGGGGATGAATTAATATGGGGGATGAATTACTATATGGGGGATGAATTACTATATGGGGGATGAATTACTATGGGGGATGAATTACTATAGGGGGGATGAATTACTATGGGGGACAAATTACTATATGGGGGACGAATTACTATATGGGGGACGAATTACTATATGGGGGATGAATTACTATGGGGGATGAATTACTATATGGGGGATGAATTACTATGGGGGATGAATTACTATATGGGGGATTAATTACTATGGGGGATGAATTACTATGCTTACTATGGGGGAATATTACTATACTTACTATGGATGACACATACACATCATTCATCTACTCTTGGTCCGGCCCCCGGGTCCAATATATGAACCCATTGCGGCCCTCAAGTCAAAATGTTTGCCCACCCCTGGTCTAGGACATTTCAGACATTTGTGTCCAGAATGTCATCTGCAAGGGAGTATAGAATGAAGTTTTGTTCCTTCCCTCTTCCTCACTTCATGTCTTCCAATCTGCCACCCGCTCAGCAATTTTGCCACTCCTAGGTCATTGTCTCTGAGAGGAGAGTCCAGAGAAGACGTTAAGTTAGTTCTGGACACAAACTAGGCTCAGGTCTTTCTTCCCTCTGAGAAGACCCTGCAATGCAGGCAACATCCCTCAGTGTGCTTTTGCATTATTATGCTGGGACTAATGGTAATGAAAGGCCGCTTAAACTCAGCATTCAGACTGCGTGGGACAATCTTTGAACTGTATCCCATTTGTCTCCCAAAGCCTGCCTCTCCCAATCTGATGTTGAAAATTGTAAATTTTTCCAGTGACTTGGAAGATATGAGGGATTCCTGGTTGTTGGGCTTGTGCAAGTCCTTGGGATGTTGATGGTCCAAGGAAACTGGTCAGCAGGGTTATCTACACTTCCCTTCAACATTTTGGAACTCAGGGCCATTCACCTGTCCCTTCAGCACTGGACCTCTAAGCTTCATGGGCACCCACAGCGGCTTCAGTCAGACAAGGTAACTGCTCTGGTTTATAGCTACCACCAAGGAGGCACTGGAGTTTGTACAGCACAAAAGGAGGAAGACTTGATTCTGTCTTGAGCAGAGCATCATGTTCCAGCCCTGACCACAGTACACATGCTGGGTATGGAAAATTGGCAGGCTGACTTCCTTGATCGTCAGTGGCTGGATCCGGGAGAGCGGTCCCCTTGCCCCAAGGTGTTTTGAGACCTTTAGCCTCTTCTAGATCATACAGACCTATGTCAAAATCTGGTCTACTGTCCTGCTTCTTGGATGCTGGCTTAGAAATCCTGGCTGTAAAGCCCAGGTCCTGAGCAACAGGGGCTTGTTGGAATCACTTATAGCTACGCCGCTCCATGCTATGATTTTGACTTCTCGCAAAATATACTATCTCATCTAGAGGGCTTACTAAGCGTGGTGCATGAAGAGTAAGTTCCATCCTAGAGTATACTCCGTAGGACATAACCCAATCTTCTCCAGTTGGGTCTGGATCAGTATTTGGCCTTGAGTACCGACAAGGGACAGATTTCAACCTTGCTTCTTCTCTTCCAGCGGCCGTTGGCCTCCCACGCCTTGCTGAAGGCTTTTGTACAGGGGGTCACTCATATTGCTACTAGATGCTCTCTGGTGACACTGTGGGATCTTTATGTGGTTCTGTCAGCCCTTCAAAGCCTACCAGGGATATCCCCTTGGATGATCTTACTTGTAAGGTTGTTTCTTGTCGCTATCACTTCCATTAGGTGAGCATCAGAGTTGGCCGTCCCTTCGTGTAAAGAACCTTTTCAGGTGTTGCACAAGTATAAGGTTGTCTTGGGACCTAAGGCTGCTTTTTCTGTCCGAGGTAGTCTCATCCTTTCACCTTAACACCTCAACCCTTATATAATCCAAGCTCAACTCCATAGATGATGGACCTCTTCTCTCTGCAAGAAGCTTTTCTTCTTACTGTGGAGGCTTTCTCTCCTATTGCCTGGTTCTGGATACTTGGGACATACTAATAAATAGCGGTTTGCATTGAGGTATCCCCCTTGCACTAGTGTGGAGGTCATGAGGTACGGCACTGGGGACATTGAGTCACACATGGTAGATCATAAGGGGAAAGTTAAAGGGTCATTTGGGTTCTCCTTAGCTCAGGCTCAGCCTTTAGCTCTATTGGGGGTTGCGGTACGTTGGTAGTGTGCCCCAGGAACCCTCTCCTGATGGTTGCCCCACTCTGAGACTCTGCTTTTCTCTGGTCCTTCAGCTGTCACTTTGCCCATGCCTAATTCATCTTTCCTGTCTAGAAGAATTTTCTGCCAGCATGAGAGTTCAAGGGAAGAATTTCTGTCCTTGGTAATACTTTAGACTACAGGGCTCACAGCTGTGCCTCTCCTCCATCTTCAATCTTTGACTTTGCCCTTGAGTCAGACATGGTACCGGAGAAGGATCCGGCATCTGCTGAAGAACAATTCTTGCTCCATGAGGCATCTGATCAGGATGATACACCTGCTACAAAAAGTCTCATATTGAGACTACTGCTACATGATTGAATCTGTACTGTTTTGATTAGCGTTGGAGCAGCCTGAATCTGCTTGCATTAAGGTGTCTAGTATGCAGTACCTAAAATTTCCTACACTAGCGAAGACATTTCCAGTTCATGCGCTGGTTGAGCCTGTCCTATATGGAGACTGACATCTCTCAGGGAAGATTTTTCTCTCCCCCTAAATGTTTTGCCCAACGTCACTCCATTGATGAAAGTTTCCTTTGGAAAAGGTGTTTATTATGGTAGATCTGGCAATTTTTCACCTTTTTACAAGACCCACACAGTCCCCAAGAAGGATAATTCTGTATTATCACCTTTTTGAAATTACATAAACATACTCATATTCAAATAAATGAATATAATAATAATAAAAACTCAAAAAGTCAAAAAAAGTCCAATACAAAGTGTCCCAATAAAAAATGTCCCAATCCAAACAAAAATAGTGTCCAAAATGTCCCAATGTTCAAACTTTATCATCCAATAGGAAGAAATTCCATTTCGTCCCGTGGTACCTCAAAAAAACAAATTTAAATAATCTAGTGCATTACCTTTATAGATAATATAATCACTCTGTGCAAAACACAAAAACTGTGCAAAAACTATATATATATATATCTCTTCCGTGCACATATGAGTTAACTGTGACCACTCTGTGAACACTGCAACACTGTGTATCCACCAACACCAATAGTATTAAATACTATTACCCTCTGTATCCATATACCAGCATCCAATGAGATCTTCTAATTTGCTCCCAAGAAATTATTCCAAGGTCCTCAAAAGACAAGAAGGGTCTCAAGGCTCATATTCAGGGTATAATTAAGAAATCTTTAATAGCCACTTACATTAAAACTTCATTAATCCAGCTTCCAACATGGTTTTTGTGTGGGCTCTATCAAACAAATGCAAATGCCATGTGTTGACAACCCACAAAATGGCCGCGGCGACACTTCCGGTCTGCGTGCGTGCGTCACGACGTCACACCCTTAACGCGTTTCGTCACTTCCGGACTTCAGGCGAAGTCCGGAAGTGACGGAACGCGTTAAGGGTGTGACGTTGTGACGCACGCACGCAGACCGGAAGTGTCACCGCGGCCATTTTGTGGGTTGTCAACACATGGCATTTGCATTTGTTTGATAGAGCCCACACAAAAACCATGTTGGAAGCTGGATTAATGAAGTTTTAATGTAAGTGGCTATTAAAGATTTCTTAATTATACCCTGAATATGAGCCTTGAGACCCTTCTTGTCTTTTGAGGACCTTGGAATAATTTCTTGGGAGCAAATTAGAAGATCTCATTGGATGCTGGTATATGGATACAGAGGGTAATAGTATTTAATACTATTGGTGTTGGTGGATACACAGTGTTGCAGTGTTCACAGAGTGGTCACAGTTAACTCATATGTGCACGGAAGAGATATATATATATATAGTTTTTGCACAGTTTTTGTGTTTTTGTGTTTTTGCACAGAGTGATTATATTATCTATAAAGGTAATGCACTAGATTATTTAAATTTGTTTTTTTGAGGTACCACGGGACGAAATGGAATTTCTTCCTATTGGATGATAAAGTTTGAACATTGGGACATTTTGGACACTATTTTTGTTTGGATTGGGACATTTTTTATTGGGACACTTTTTGTATTGGACTTTTTTTGACTTTTTGAGTTTTTATTATTATTATATTCATTTATTTGAATATGAGTATGTTTATGTAATTTCAAAAAGGTGATAATATTGTGTTACTTTCTGGGGAGAAAGTGTGACTTTTTGAGGAGTTTTGGGGGGAGGTGATTATACACATACTTAAGGATAATTCTGTGTTCAAAGATCTAGTAGATAGGATGTTCGCTGACCTCCCTCCATGCCACTTGATGCTGTTTGCAATGCTGGTTCTGGGCCCGAAGGTGGGACAGCAGAGCCCAGAATACATGGCGGAGGCAGCACCTTTTGGTGGGGTATGGAAGTGATCTGGCAGCTTTACAGGAGACCAAATCACTTCCACCTGAAAGCCCACAGTTGTCAACAAATTTAGAGTATATGTGAACCCTTACCATATTTATACAGTCATGGCCAAAAATATTGGCACACCTGCATTTCTGTCAGATAACGCACCAATTCACCCAGAAAATTGTTGCTATTACAAATGTTTCAGCATTCTCATGCTTTTTTCTTTTGTTTGTATTGGAATGAGACAAAAAAGTGGAGAAAAAAAAAAAGCCAAATCTGACACATTCCATGCAAAACCCCAAAAATGGACCAGACAAAATTTTTGGCACCCTCAATTTAATATTTGGTTGCCCCTTGGAAAAAATGTGTGAAATCAATGGCTTCCTGTAACCATCAATGAGTTTCTTCCACCTCTCTGCTGGAATTTTGGATCGCTCTTCTGTCACCAACTGCTCCGGGTCTCTCCGATTGGAAGGGTTCCTTTTCCCAACTGATGTTCTGAGATCTCTCCACAGGAGCTCTATGGGATGGAGATCTGGACTCATTGCTGGCCAGTTCAGTCCTCTCCAGCACTTTGTCTGAGACTGTTTCTAGGGGCTTTCTGACGTGTGCTTTGGGTCATTGTCCTGCTGAAAGACCCATGACCTCTGATGGAGACCCAACTTTCTGACACCGGGCCCTACATTGCACCCCAGAATTCTTTGGTAGTCTTCAGATTTCACAATGCCATGCACACGGCCAAGACATCCAGTGCCTGAAGCAGCAAAGCAACCCCAAAACATCAGTGACACCCCGACCATGTGTGACTGGAGGGACTGTAACCCCCCCACCATGTGTGACTTGGAGGGACTGGATTCTTTTCTTTAAAGGCCTCATTGCTTTTTCTGAAAACAGTAGAATGATGGGCTTCACCAAAAAGCTGCCATTTTGTTTCATCTGTCCACAGCACATTCTCCCAAAAGGATTTTGGCTTCCTCAGGTAAGTTTTGGCAAACTCCAATCTGGCTTCTAATATGTTTGTGTCAGCAGTGGGGTCCTCCTGGGTCTCCTACCATATTTCTGTGTCAGTGGTGGGGTCCTCCTGGGTCTCTCACCATATTTCTGTCAGAGGTGGGGTCCTCCTGGGTCTCCTACCATATTTCTGTGTCAGCAGTGGGGTCCTCCTGGGTCTCCTACCATATTTCTGTGTCAGCAGTGGAGTCCTCCTGGGTCTCCTACCATATTTCTGTGTCAGCGGTGGGGTCCTCCTGGGTCTCCTACCATATTTCTGTGTCAGCGGTGGGGTCCTCCTGGGTCTCCTACCATATTTCTGTGTCAGCGGTGGGGTCCTCCTGGGTCTCCTACCATATTTCTGTGTCAGCGGTGGGGTCCTCCTGGGTCTCCTACCATATTTCTGTGTCAGCAGTGGGGTCCTCTGGGGTCTCCTACCATATTTCTGTGTCAGCCGTGGGGTCCTCTGGGGTCTCCTCCCATATTTCTGTGTCAGCAGTGGGGTCCTCCTGGGTCTCCTCCCATATTTCTGTGTCAGCAGTGGGGTCCTCCGGGGTCTCCTACCATAGTGTCCCTTCTCATTCAGATGGCGACGTATAGTGGGAGCGGACACAGTTGTACGGTGCCTGAAGGTCAGCTTGAATTTGTCTGGAAGTTGATGGAGCCACCATTCCAACAATCCTTTGTTGCAATCTTTGATCAGTTTTTCTCTTCCTTCCACAACCAGGGAGATTAGCTACAGTGCCATGGGCTGTAAACTTCTTGACAATGTTGTGCACAGTGGACACAGGAACATTAAGATAATGTTACAGGGGAGTTTAATGACAAATTACAGGAGCATTACAAACTTGGAATGCAATTATTTACTATAATTTTGAGAAGGTGCCAATCGTTTTTTCTAGTCCATTTTTGGGGGTTTTCGTGGAATGTGTCAGATTTGGCTTTTTCTCCACTTTTTTGTGTCATACTAATACAAACAAAAGCAATGAGAGAAATGCCTAAACATTTGTAATTGCAATTTTATGGGCGAAGTATATATATATACAGTGGGGCAGGAAAGTATTTAGTCACCACCAATTGTGCAAGTTCTCCCACTTACAAAGATGAGAGAGGCCTGTAATTGGCATCATAGGGAGACCTCAACTATGAGAGACAAAATGAGAAAACAAATCCAGACAATCACATTGGCTGATCTGGAAAGAATTTATTTGCAAATTATGGTGGAAAATAAGTATTTGGTGAATATGAAAAGTTCATGTCAATACTTTGTTATATATCCTTTGTTGGCAATGACAGAGGTCAGACGTTTCCTGGAAGTCCTCACAAGGTTGGCACACACTTTTGGTATGTTGGCCCATCCTCCATGCAGATCTCCTCTAGAGCAGTGATGTTTTGGGGCTGTCGCTGGGCAACACGGACTTTCAACTCCCTCCAAAGGTTTTCTATGGGGTTGAGATCTGGAGACAGGCTAGGCCACTCCAGGACCTTGAAATGCTTCTTACGAAGCCACTCCTTCGTTGCCCGGGCGGTATGTTTGGGATCATTGTCATGTTGGAAGACCCAGCCACGTTTCATCTTCAATGCCCTTGCTGATGGAAGGAGGTTTGCACTCTAAATCTCACGATACATGGCCCCATTCATTCTGTCCTGTACATGGATCAGTCGTCCTGGTCCCTTTGCGGAGAAACAGCCCCAAAGCATGATGTTGCCACCCCCATGCTTCACAGTAGGTATGGTGTTCTTTGGATGCAACTCAGCATTCTCTCTCCTCCAAACACGACGAGTTGTGTTTCTACCAAACAGTTCTATTTTGGTTTCATCTGACCATATGACATTCTCCCAATCCTCTTCTGGATCATCCAAATGCTCTCTAGCAAACTTCAAACGGGCCCCGGACATGTACTGGCTTAAGCAGGGGGACACGTCTGGCACTGCAGGATCTGAGTCCCTGGCGGCGTAGTGTGTTACTGATGGTAGCCTTTGTTACGTTGGTCCCAGCTCTCTGCAGGTCATTCACTAGGTCCCCCCGTGTGGTCCTGGGATTTTTGTTCACCGTTCTTGTGATCATTTTGACCCCACGGGGTGAGATCTTGCGTGGAGCCCCAGATCGAGGGAGATTATCAGTGGTCTTGTATGTCTTCCATTTTCTAATTATTGCTCCCACAGTTGATTTGTTCACACCAAGCTGCTTGCCTATTGCAGATTCAGTCTTCCCAGCCTGGTGCAGGTCTACAATTTTGTTTCTGGTGTCCTTCGACAGCTCTTTGGTCTTCACCATAGTGGAGTTTGGAGTGTGACTGTTTGAGGTTGTGGACAGGTGTCTTTTATACTGATAACAAGTTCAAACAGGTGCCATTGATACAGGTAATGAGTGCAGGACAGAGGAGCCTCTTAAAGAAGAAGGTACAGGTCTGTGAGAGCCAGAAATCTTGCTTGTTTGTAGGTGACCAAATACTTATTTTCCACCATAATTTGTAAATAAATTCTTTCCAGATCAGCCAATGTGATTGTCTGGATTTGTTTTCTCATTTTGTCTCTCATAGTTGAGGTCTCCCTATGATGCCAATTACAGGCCTCTCTCATCTTTGTAAGTGGGAGAACTTGCACCATTGGTGGGGACTAAATACTTTTTTGCCCCACTGTATGTTTGCGTGTGTGTATATATATGTGTGTGTGTGTGTGTATATGTATATATATATTTATATACACACACACACGTTAAATATATATATTTTTTTCTTAGATATTATGTTTTTCATAATACTTTACACATCGTTAGGCACACATTTAAATGTTTACCCCTTCCCAGCAGTGTAATTAGTACAGTGATCATTGATCGCTGTATTAGTGTCACTGGAGATGTCAGTGGTAGTTAGTTCTCCTCAGTGTTAGTGTCCAATATCCTGCTGCACTATCAGTCCTGTTATAAGTCACTGATCACCGCCATTAGTGGGGGAAAAAAAATGATAATAAATTCCAATACATATCCCATAGTTTGTAGATACTATTACTTTTACACAAACCAATCAATATACACTTATTGTTTTGGGTTTTTTTTTTTTTACCAAAGACATGTAGCAGAATACATTTTGGCCAAAATGTATGAAGAAATTTGATCTTTTAATTGGATATCTTTTATAGCAGAAAGTAAAAAAATATTGAGGGTTTTTCTTTAAAAAATTTTAGTGTTAAAAAGAAAAAAAAAAAGCTCTATTTGTGTTAAAACAAAACAAAAAAAAAGTATATAAATGTTTGGGTACAACGTTGTATGACTGCGCAATTACCAGATAAAGTAGCACAGTGCTAAATAGGAAGAAATGGCCTGGTCATGAAAGGGAGGGTAAAACCCTCTGGCGCTCAAGTGGTTAAGCACTTGCCCATTCTCCGTTTTTTTTAGGGCTGTCTTGCTCAATTTTATTTAAAATAAAGTTCCAAACATAAAGGTTTTTCAAGGGTTCCCCAGCAGCACGCTAACAGCATGAATGGTTTCAACCTCCTGGCTGTTTAGGTCCACTTGGACCCTTCATCTTTTTCCATGCAGATTGTTGCAGGCTTCGACCTGGTCATCGACCCTCGCACCTCTAGTGGGAGCATACTCCTTGCTGCTCCCTTACAGCACCGCTGACTCCTTGGGGAGAAAGGAGGTTTGAACTGTAATTAGCATCTCCTCTGTAGGTGGCGCTAGTTATGAGCAGCACTACAGAAGGGGAAGGAAGTTGTGAGGCACTTGGGATGTGATCCTTGCCGGCTTGGTGACCATTTTATGCGCAATTAAAAATGTTTACATGGTTTTACACTGAGAAGTGCTTTATCTGCTTATCTTGCATGCATACACAACCTACAGTGCATATGAAAAGTCTTCACACCCCTGTTACAATGTCAGGTTTCTGGGATGTAAAAAAAAATGAGACGACGATCAATCATTTCAACTTTTCCCACCTTTTAATGTGACCTACAAACTGTACAACTCGGCTGAACAACAAACTGAAATCCTTCAGGTGGAGGGAAGAAATAATAATAAAAAACTAAAACACTCATCCTTTGTTGAAGTCCCTTTTGATGTGATTCCAGCACTCAGTCTTTTTGGGGAGGAGTCTATCAGCGCGGCACATCCTGACTCAGCAATATTTGCCGGCTCTTCCTTGCAGAAACACCCCAAATCTGTCAGATGGCGAGGGCATCTCCTGTGCACAGCCCTCTTCAGATCACCCCACAGATCTTCCATTGGATTCAGGTCTGGGCTCTGGCTGGGCCATTCCAGAACTTTCATCTTCTGTTGATTTGGATGGATGCTTTGGGTGGTTGTCATGCTGGAAGATGAAGTTCCTCTTCATGTTCAGTTTTCTAGCAGAAGCCTGAAGGTTTTGTGCCGATATTGACTGGTATTTGGAACTGTTCATAATTCCCTCTACCCTGACTAAGGCCCCAGTTCCAGCTGAAGAAAAACAGCCCCAAAGCAAGATGCTGCCACCACCATGCTTCACGGTGGGTATGGTGTTCTTTTGGTGATGGGCAGTGTTGTTTTTGCGCCAAACATCTTTTGGAATTTTGGCCAAAAAGTTCAGCCTTGGTTCCATCAGACCAGAACACATTTTTCCACATGCTTTTGGGAGACTTCAGATGTGTTGTTGCAAAATTTAGCCGGGCTTGGATGTTTTTCTTCATAAGAAAAGGCTTCCATCTTGCCGCTCTATCTTATAGCCCAGACATGAAGAATACGGGAGATTGTTGTCACATGGACCACACAGCCAGGACTTGCCAGATATTCCTGCAGCTCCTTTCATGTTGCTGTAGGCCTCTTGGCCGCCTCCCAGACCAGTGGTGTTCTCGTCTTTTCCTCCATTTTGGATGGACGTCCAGTTCTTGGTGATATCACTGTTGCGCCATATTTTCTCCACTTGATGACGACTGTCTTCACTGTGTTCCATGGTATACCTAATGCCTTGGAAATTCTTTTGTACCCTTCTCCTGACTGATACCTTTTAACAATGAGATGCTCTGGAAGCTCTCTGTGGACCATGGCTTTTGCTGTAGGATGCAACCAAGAAAATGTCAGGAAAGACCGACTAGAACAGCTGAACTGTATTTGGGGTTAATAAAGAACACTTTAAATGATGGCGGGTGTGTACCGACTCCTATTTAACATTATTGTGAATTTGATTGCTTAATTCTGAACACAGGTACAGTTGTGTTCAAAATACTAGCAGTCAGACATCACCGGATCAGTCGCTGTTTTTGGTGGAAATGATATTTCTACATGGCAAATAATTTCCTAGCAGGTGTAGTAGAGTAATAGAAATCCAACAGACCCGACAGTCATGACATGCATGCTGCTGATTCTGTGTCATTGAACCACTCATTGAAAGGGGCGTGTTCAAAATAATAGCCGTGTGGAGTTCTATTAGTGAGGTCATTCATTCTTTGAAAAACAGGTGGCAATTATTGCCCTTATTTAAAGAAGGAAGGCAGCAAATGTTGGACATGCTGGTTACAGTGCATTTCTCTCTGAAATTTTGAGGAAAATGGGTCGTTCCAGACATTGTTCAGAAGAACAGCGTACCTTGATTAAAAAGTTGATTGGAGGGGAAAACATATAAAGAAGTGCAGAAAATGATCGGCTGCTCAGCTAAAATGATGGCAAATGCTTTAAAATGGCAACCAAAACCTGAAAGACGTGGAAGAAAGCGAAAAACTACCATTGGAATGGATAGAAGAATAGCCAACATGGGGCGGACTCAGCCAACAATCAGCCCCAGGAAGATGAAAGAAGGTGTGACGTTCCCTGTGAGGACTGTTACAATTAGAAGACGCCGATGTGAAGCCAAGCTATCTGCAAGAAGTCCCCGCAAAGTCCCACTGTTGGGAAAAAGACGTGTGCTGAAGAGGTTACAATCTGCCAAAGAGCACATTGACCGGCCTAAAGAGAAATGGCGCAACATTTTGTGGACTGATGAAAGTAAGATTGTTCTTTTTGGGTGTAGTGGGCGGAGACAGTTTGTCAGACGACCCCCAAACACTGAATTCAAGCCACAGTACACTGTGAAGACCGTGAAGCATGGTGGTGCAAGCATCATGATATGGGGATGTTTCTCATACTACGGTGTTGGGCCTATTTATCGCATACCAGGGATCATGGATCAGTTTGAATCCATCAGAATACTTGAAGAGGTCATGCTGCCTTATGCTGAAGAGGAAATGCCCTTGAAATGGGTGTTCCAACAAGACAACGACCCCAAACACACCAGTAAACGTGCAACATCTTGGTTCCAGACCAACAAGATGGACGTTATGGAGTGGCCAGCCCAATCCCCAGATCTTCATCCAATAGAAAACTTGTGGGGTGACATCAAAAATGCCGTTTCTGAGGCAAAACCAAGAAATAGAGAAGAACTGTGGAATGTGGTCCAATCATCCTGGGCTGGAATACCTGATCACAGGGGCCAGAAGTTGGGTGACTCCATGCAACACAGATGTACAGCAGTTCTCAGAAACAGTGCGACTACAACCAAATATTCATGAAGTCATTCAAAGGAAAGCAAAATCTTCCAACATTTCTCAGTTTATATAGTGAATGTTGGAGTTTGTAAAGAAGAATACAAACACTGCGATTTTTTGGAACCGTCTAATATTCACTTTTCTTCCATTTTTTTTAGAGGAACAACACAAATTTGATGTATTTTTCTTCCTGTTTTGATTTGGAATAGAATGTGTCGTGTTCCCAATGCATTTGTGTGGATGGAAATAAAAGCTATTAGAAGGATTTTCAGCTTTATTCACTTTTATCAACACACTGCTATTATTTTGAACACAACTGTACATCCCCAGTTATAAGAGGGCGTGTACACTTATGCAACCAGATTATTTTAGTATGTTTACTTCCCGCCCCCTAAAACATTTCAGTTTGTTGTTCAGCCGAGTTGTACAGTTTATAGGTCACATTAAAGGTGGAAAAAGTTCTGAAATGATTTATCTTTGTCATTTTTTTACATCACAGAAACCTGACATTTTATCAGGGGTGTGTAGACTTTTTACATCCACTGTATGTTGAACTTGCCATACAGTATAACTGTGGCGCAATCGTGGTGCTCAATCGGCATGGAGAGTTTACATGGAGGCGGAGCATAGAGAGCGCTTATGACCACTCAGGATAAGGGGGTCTTTACATCTGGTAAGCCCACATCTTTTTCTCACTGCGGTGGCGGGTGACACTGGTGTCAGCGGATGAAGAGAAGAGTGTGAAGCACTAATAAAGTTTAATTAGTTCACTGTGGACTTTCCAATTTTTAATTTTCATTTTTCACTGTCATTTCATTGCAATCATCTATTCTGTTTACTTCGAGGCACATATTTTGTTTTTTCCTCACCTTCAATTTGCTTTATGCATTATTAACAGTATTTGAGAATAATTTTATGGTTTGAGAAAGAGACAGCCCAGACTTGACACGTGACATCCCTGTTTGAGCCACGTGCTTCCCACCGTCAGCCATCTTGTTCTCTCCAGGGCTCCCATCCACATCCATAGGCTTCAGTGGCAGCTGAACCCCGCTCGGTTACCCTACATCTGGATGATGAATGGACGATTGGACCCGTGTGAGGCAGAAGACCCAGATGTTATACCTTCACCATTTGCTTCTGTGAGTTGCTATTCACATCGCTTTTTTTTTGCCTTCTTTTTTTTCTTTTGTTTTGCCTTTTTGCTTTCTTTTTCTTTTTTTTGCTTTCTTTTTTCTTTCTTGCTTTCTTTTTTCTTTCTTGCTTTTTTTCTTTTTTGCTTTCTTGCTTTTTTCTTTCTTTTTTCTTTCTTTCTTTTTTCTTTCTTTCTTTTTTCTTTCTTGCTTTTTTCTTTCTTGCTTTTTTCTTTCTTGCTTTCTTTCTTTTTTCTTGCTTTTTTCTTTCTTCTTGCTTTTTTCTTTCTTGCTTTCTTTTTGCTTTCTTGCTTTTTCTTTTTTCTTTCTTGCTTTTTTTGCTTTCTTGCTTTTTTTCTTTTTTCTTTCTTGCTTTCTTTTTCTTTTTTCTTTCTTGCTTTTTGCTTTCTTGCTTTCTTTTTCTTTCTTTTTCTTTTTGCTTTCTTGCTTCTTTCTTGCTTTCTTTTTGCTTTCTTGCTTTCTTCTTTTTCTTTTTGCTTTCTTTTTGCTTTTTCTTTTTGCTTTCTTGCTTTCTTTTTGCTTTTTCTTTTTGCTTTCTTGCTTTCTTTTTGCTTTTTCTTTTTGCTTTCTTGCTTTTTTCTTTTTTCGTTCTTTTTGCTTTCTTGCTTTCTTTTTCTTTTTGCTTTCTTGCTTTCTTTTTGCTTTTTCTTTTTGCTTTCTTGCTTTCTTTTTGCTTTTTCTTTTTGCTTTCTTGCTTTCTTTTTGCTTTTTCTTTTTGCTTTCTTGCTTTTTTCTTTTTTCGTTCTTTTTGCTTTCTTGCTTTCTTTTTCTTTTTGCTTTCTCGCTTTCTTTTTTTGCTTTCTCGCTTTCGTTCTTTGCTTTCTCGCTTTCTTTTTCTTTTTTTGCTTTCTCGCTTTCTCGCTTTCTTTTTTTGCTTTCTCGCTTTCTTTTTTTTTTTTTTTTGCTTTCTCGCTTTCTTTTTTTTTTTTTTTTTTTTTGCTTTCTCGCTTTCTTTTTTTTTTTTTTTTTGCTTTCTCGCTTTCTTTTTTTTTTTTTTTGCTTTCTCGCTTTCTTTTTTTGCTTTCTCGCTTTCTTTTTTCTTTTTTTGCTTTCTCGCTTTCTTTTTTTTTTTGCTTTCTCGCTTTCTTTTTTTTTTTTTGCTTTCTTTTTTCTTTCCTCCCCCCCCCCCCCCCCCCCCCCATTGCTACACTTAGTCTGCTGCCCCTGGTGGTGTCTCCTTTGCATTAGTCACAGGTGCTGCAATCCCAAGGAAGCCCATCCTGTTTTGCGAAGGTCTATCTCTGGAAGCTGTCTCTGAGCCCTGTTTTCACACTGATGCGGTGCGGAATTTGCAGCGTTTTCAGTGCGAATTCCGCACCGCATCAGAATCGCACCCCGTTCATGTGAACCACTGCGGGTGTGTATGGTAAGTTGACCACACCCCGAAAGCAGTGTGCAAAACGCGGTGCGATGTGCAGTATCTGATCTCATAGGTGTGAATACCCAGGAGATCCGATTCTAGTGCGGACCCAAAAAAGGGTCCTGTGTGTTTTTGGTGCAGTGTGATTAGAGCCATACAAAATGTACGACTCCGATCGCACCGCACACAAATCCCATGTGATTGGCAGAGGAATGCGATGCGGTTCCTGTGCAATTCACATGCAATATACCGCACCACATATATGTGAACCCGGGTTCAATGACATTTCTACATGCAAATGCATAGTATTACTACGTTGTCTTGTAAGTCGTCAGTTGTGTGTGAACAACCATGTGTGATCAATCAGCGCAATCACCCCCCCCCCCACTGCAATCCAAAATACTATGAAATACCTCTTTGTTGCCTGCTGCACACAAAAACACTGCATTCCACCTCAATATCTAAATATATTCACAAATCTCTAGTGCAGCACAACTCTCTAAATGTATAATTGTTACAAAACATAAATATTCCTGTGAAAACCATATACAAGTGATAAACTAAAGTGGGCAGCACAGTGGCTAAGTGGTTAGCACTTCCTCCTGGCAGTACTGGAGTCATTGGTTCGAATCCCAACCACGGCACCACCTGCATGGAGTTTGCATGTTCTCCCTGTGCTTGCATGGGTTTCCTCCGTGTATTCCGGTTTCCTCCCACACTCCAAAGACATGCTGGTAGGTGAATTGGCTCCTGTCTAAATTGTCCCTACTATGTGTGTGTATGAATGTGAGTTAGGGACCTTAGATTGTACGCTCCTCGGGGGCGGGGACTGATGTGAATGTACAATATATATGTAAAGTGCTGCGTAAATTGAGGGCGCTATATAAGTACCTGAAATAAATAACTAAAGAGTCCATAAACAATCCCCTCGGTGCCGCGTATCACTTCTGTGAATATCATCTTCTTTAGTAATATTCATTGATCCTCCCCCACACCAGGTGAAAAACCCGCTCACCTCAAAAGAATATATGCCACCATCTGGGTGTGCTTGATTCCTCGGTCGCAGTGACATATCTCCTCTTGCCTTCCATTCACTCTGACATCTGGCAACAAATGCCTTGTGGTAAATATGCCCCTGCATTGATTTCCTGATCTGAAATTTCAGCTGGTGTGCAGTGGGTGATGCAAAGTAATATTGGCCCTTTTGGGGGGCGGAGCTGCCCCCTCATAAATGCCGCCTTAGGCAAATGCCTTGTGGTAAATATGCCCTTGTCTGGATGTGATCAACTCCTCAGTCACAGTGACATTATCTTCTTATCTCCTCTCGCCTTCCATTCACTCTGAAAAACCCGCTCACCTCAAGAAAAGAAAATATGCCACCATCTGTGGGCAGTGGTGTATTTAGATTTCATGCTGCCCTAGACAACACAAAAATCGGCTCCCCCCCCCCCCCACGGAGAGACACTGACAAACACCCCCCCTCCCCCATGAAGAGAGCCTGACATTGACCAACAACACCCCAGCCCCCACCAGAGAGACCCACTACCACCGCCCAGGGGTGGACTGACCATTTGGAAACTCAGGCACTGCCCGAGGGCCCGGGGTCAGTAGGGGGCCCCATGAGATGCCCCTGGTACCTTTTTCATAGACTTTTTTGTGTTTGGGCAAGGACACGGGCCCCGTGATCCCCTATTGCCCGGGGGCCCTATGAGTTGTCAGTCCGCCCCTGCCACCGCCCCCCATACACTGGCAGCCCCTACCCCGGCGAGAGAGAAGACACTCGCCTTCACAGCTCCGGACATCCCTGGGAACAAGTCAGGCTCTGTATACACCATCAAGCAGCCCGCAGCCTCTCTCAGATCCCACCTGTTGCTCATGCTGTGTGTGTCCCTTCTTCCATCCCTTCTTTTGGGGTGCGGTGCTGCTCCCCTGAAAAATGCTGCCCTAGGCAAATGCCTTGTGGTAAATATGCCCCTGCATTGACCTCCTGTTCTGAAATTTCAGTTGGTGTGCAGTGGGTGATGTAAAGTAATATTAGCCCTTTTGGGGGGGCGGCGCTGCCCCCTCAAAAATGCCACCCTAGGCAAATGCCTTGTTTGCCTTGTGGTAAATACGCCCTTGTCTGGATGTGATCAAATCCTCAGTCGCAGTGACATTATCTCCTCTCGCCTTCCATTCACTCTGACATCTGGCAACAGAAAGACCGAAACATAGTGCTCTCTGTATAACTTTATTGCATCCCCCAGTAAAAGAACACTTACAGATATAAAAAGCATAAAATGTGTATCCACATCCAGCTCACCGCTCCGCTAGCAAGATAGTGGCGGCGTGGAAACACGGTAGTGGCTCCTCCTTCCTAGACACGTTGCGTCCCCTCTCAGGGCTTCCTCAGTAGGTGGAGAGCCGTTCTAACACAACCTTTGTATAGGAGGCATTTGTACCAAGAATTACTGTAAACCGTCGGACAGGAATGGGTATATATCCGTTGATAGCTGCCATTATAAACCCTGGCTCCTTAATATCCCCAAAGGGCAGTTTGTCTGGTTGCGGAGAAATTGCACCGAGGAGGATGTTTTTTTGCAGCAAGCAGAGATTTTTGAAAAAAGGTTTGTACAGAAAGGTTATGATAGGGGATTTATCAAAGATAAAATGGAAGAAGTCAGGAATTTAGAAAGAGGAACACTTACTGAGGACCAGAAAGGGAGTTTGAGGGATTAAAAAAAAAAATGGATATACAGTATCTCCCAGAAGTCAACCCCTCCCCCAGACTCTATACAATGTGTACACACACATATATATATATATATATATATATATATATATATATATATATATATATATATACACAGTATCTCCCAGAAGTCAACCCCTCCCCCAGACTCTATACAATGTGTACACACACATATATATATATATATATATATATATATATATATATATATACACAGTATCTCCCAGAAGTCCACCCCTCACATTTTTGTAAATATTTGATTCTATCTTTTCATGTGACAACACTGAAGACACTTTGCTACAATGTGACGTAGTCAGTGTACAGCTTGTATAACATGGAAATTTGCTGTCCCCTCAAAATAGCTCAACACACCGCCATTATTGTCTAAACCGCTGGCAGCAAAAGTGAGTCCACCCCTAAGTGACAAGGTCCAAATTGGGCCCAAAGTGTCAATATTTTGTGTGGCCGCCATTATTTTCCAGCACTGCCTTAACCCACTTGGGCATGGAGGTCACCAGAGCTTCACAGGTTGCCACTGGAGTTCTCTTCCACTCCTTCATGACAACATCACGGAGCTGGTGGATGTTGGAGACCTTGCGCTCCTCCACCTTCCGTCTTCCACTCCTCCATGACTTCGTCACGGAGCTGGTGGATGTTAGAGACCTTGCGCTCCTCCACCTTCCATTTGAGGATGTCCCACAGATGCTCAATAGGGTTTAGGTCTGGAGACATGCTTGGCCAGTCCATCACCTTTACCCTCAGCTTTTTTAGCAAGGCAGTGGTGGTCTTGGAGGTGTGTTTGAGGTCGTTATCATGTTGGAATACTGCCCTGCAGCCCAGTCTCTGAAGGGAGGGGATCATGCTCTGCTTCAGTATGTCACAGTACATGTTGGCCCCAGACCATGACACCCCCACCACCATGCTTGACTGTAGGCAAGACACACTTGTCTTTGTACTCCTCACCTAGTTGCCGCCACACACGCTTGACACCATCTGAACCAATGTTCTTCAGTGTTGTCACATGATAAGTGAGAATCAAATCTTTACACAAATGTGAGGGGTGGACTCACTTCTGGGAGATACTGTATATAGGATTGTTTTACATTATAATGTAGTCAAAAAAGGTGGAGAATATTATAAGGAAATTCTGGGATATTTTATAGAATGATAGGGTGTTAAAAGGAGTATTACCGGAACATCCCAAATTTGTTTATAAAAAGGCCCCTAGTTTGAGGAATTGAATTGCCCCGAGTGTAATGGACCCCCCTTCTAATAATGTATTTGAAGGATTTTTAGATTTTAAAGGTTTCTACGTGTGTAGGAAATGCCTAGCGTATAGAACATCTAAAGTTAATAAAAAAAAAGAATTAGTGAATTTAAGGCAAAGGCCAAAGGTTCCTCTTATAAATTGAAGGACTTCCTCACGTGTACCACTGAAGGGGTGGTGTATATGATGGAGTGCCCTTGTTCACTTCAGTATGTTGGGCGTACCTCTAGACCAGCAATGGGCAAACTACGGCCCACGGGCCATATACGGCCCGGCGGACCTTTTAATCCGGCCCGCGGAGCTAGGCTCCTCTCACAGTCCGCCGTGTAGCATGAAAATCTGTCTCCTATGAGGATCTGTCCCCCTCGACGTATCTGCGCATGTGCCGGAGATCGCCGATCGGCTGCTAATGCCTGAAACTGGCACATGCGCAGATACGTCGAGGGGGACAGATCCTCATAGGAGACAGATTTTCATGCTACACCGGAACGGCACGGGAACACGGCGAGAGGAACGCGCGGAGCAAAGGTAAGTGAATTGACACAGGGGGGACTTGGGGACTTAATATGGGGGATGAATTACTATAGGGGGGATAAATTACTATGGGGGATGAATTACTATATGGGGGATGAATTACTATATGGGGGATGAATTACTATAGGGGGGATGAATTACTATAGGGGGGATGAATTACTATGGGGGATGAATTACTATAGGGGGGATGAATTACTATGGGGGATGAATTACTATATGGGGGATGAATTACTATATGGGGGATGAATTACTATATGGGGGATTAATTACTATGCTTACTATGGGGGAATATTACTATACTTACTATGGATGACACATACACATCATTCATCTACTCTTGGTCCGGCCCCCGGGTCCAATATATGAACCCATTGCGGCCCTCAAGTCAAAAAGTTTGCCCACCCCTGCTCTAGACCTTTACAAGTGAGGATTAGGGAACATATTAATAATATATAATATTAAGAAAGGTAAGAAGGAACATAGTGTTTTTAAACATTTTAGAGAATCCCACAGGATTAAAATTCTGCGGGGTGGAAAAAGTCAATAAATAATGGAGAGGAGGTAATTTTATACGGTTTTTAAGTCGAAGGGAACCCTCTTGGATTTTTTAAACAAAGGTTCTGTCACCTAGGGGTCTTAATATCGATTTAAATTGTTTTATTAGTAGTAGTTGAGTGTTTTAGTCGATATATATTCTTATATGTATGTGCAGTTTGATGTATTTAAGTTGGGTATTGTAACGATACAGCCCGGGTAAATGCATATTATTCATCATTTATGTTTTTATGTATCAGGGTTTTGGGAAGGTAGCCTGAGTAGATGTGGGGTTAATGTGTAGTCGTCTAGTCTTTTGTGTGGAGGAAGGGAGAGCGTGTCTTCTGCCAGTTTGGTGGGAATCTCATGTCACCTTCACTTAGGATGGCTGCTGGTGTACTTCCGGTGGCGTGTGTGCAGTCCGTGGGTGGACTGGTGCCTGTTTTAGGTGGGAATCTCCTATTATCCTCACTTAAGATGGCCGCTGGTGTACGTCTAGTGGTGCGTGTGTAGTCCACGGGTGGAGAAGAGGCCAGTATGGGCATTTCAGGCCAAAGATAACTCACTTCCTGTGTCTCCATGATCAATTGGACTATCACGTAGCTGGTGATGGAGGCCAATGAAGAGAGGGCTTCCCTTGCGGCTAAGTTCCAGACTCCCCTGAGAGTGGGACAGCGGGAGTCGGGCCCAAAGTTGCACAGGTCGCCTGTAGGAGTGCTGGTTGGTGGTCCACTCAGGAGCACAGGTGATGCACGGAGAAAGGTCTGCAGACAGGAGGCGCCTGTGCGTGGTATGCAAGCCCTTCCGGGATTTAGGTGTTTACTGGGTAGTCGGTTCAAGCCAAGGTCAGGTAGCAGGTGGGAATCAGAGCGGACGTAATCAGATGGGATAGCCGAGGTCATACACAGAGGAGCGAGAGCGAGTATCTGTAAGCCCAGCCGAGGTCAGATCAGAGGTAAGGCAGAGTAGACAGGGCCAGGAGCAAGCCGAGTTGGTAACAGGGAATCACGGGTCAAAGTCACAGGAAACAGGAACAGGGCACGGGGAGCTAGAGATCATCCAGCAACTTGAGGAAGTGATGAGTCTCCTTATAAAGGCCATCTGGCACCAGACTGAGGCTGATGTGTCCTTCTGCGGCCATGCAGAGTACTGGCAGAAATGTCAGATCTTCCAGAACCTCTGCCGTGGACAGGACCCTGACATGGACACAAGTTGGGGGAATGTGCGGCTATAAAAAAGTTGTTTTAGAACGGCTCTCCACCTACTGAGGAAGCCCAGAAAGGTGGCGCAACGCGTCTAGGAAGGAGGAGCCGGTACCGTGTTTCCACGCCGCCACTATCTTGCTAACGGAGCGGTGAACTGGATGTGGATACACATTTTATGCTTTTTATATCTGTAAGTGTTCTTTTACTGGGGGATGCAATAAAGTGTTCTACAGAGAGCACTATGTTTCGGTCTTTCTGTTGGCAGATGTCGGAGTGAATGGAAGGCGAGAGGAGATAAGAAGATAATGTCACTGTGACTGAGGAGTTGATCACATCCAGACAAGGGCATATTTACCACAAGGCAAACAAGGCATTTGCCTAGGGTGGCATTTTTGAGGGGGGCAGCACCGCCCCCCAAAGGGCTAATATTACTTTACATCACCCACTGCACACCAACTGAAATTTCAGATCAGGAAATCAATGCAGGGGCATATTTACCACAAGGCATTTGCCTAGGGGAGCAGTGCCGCACCCCAAAAGAAGGGATTGATGAAGGGACACACGTAACATGGGGATCAGGTGGGATCTGAGAGAGGCTGCTTGATGTTGTATACAGAGGCTGGCTCTTGTTTCCGGGGATGTCTGAAGCTGTGAAGGTGAGTGTTTTCTCTCTTGCCGGGGTGGGGGTTGCCAGTGTATGGGAGGTGGTGGTAGTGGAAGGTGGGGGCTGGGGTTTTGTTGGTTAATGTCAGGCTCTCTTCATGGGGGAGGGGGGGTGTTGGTCGGTGTCAGGGTCTCTCCATGGGGGGGAGCCGATTTTTGTGTTGTCTAGGGCAGCACAAAACCTAAATACACCACTGCACACAGATGGTGGCATATTTTCTTTTCTTGAGGTGAGCGGGTTTTTCACCTGTTGTGGTGGAGGATCACTGAATATTACTAAAGAAGAAAACAAGGGGATTGTTTATGGACATGTTTTTCACAGGAGTATATGTTTTCTAACAATTTAGTGAGTTGCGCTGCACTAGTGATTTGTGAATTGTGTGAATAAATAAATTTTTTTTTACTGCTACACTTGGATGCGCCCTCTGCTGTCCTCTATTACTATAGAGAACCTTCAGTCTCTTGGGAGGTGCTGCACTACAGTGTTTTGGAATCGCTCCACCATCTCACCCAGACCTCCATAAGCCATTTCCCTCCAGTGTGTTGGTCACATACACTTCTGTGCTATATCTCTCCACATACATGTCCCACCTACCAGCAGGTCACCCTGGTGGATGGTGGAAGCAGGCTCACCCAGGTCGTGGGGTCCAAGCAATAACCAGTATTCACCATAGCTTCTAATGATAGAGGTGGGCTTTGCTGCATGTTAGTACCAAGTTGCAGTCCTCAGGATGACCCCACCAGGAGGTGAGCAAGCCGGGGTCCAGTATCAGATATAGCCGGTAGGGATCAAGCAGGAGCATAGTCAGTAAACAAGCCAAAGGTCAGTAACGTGGTTACAGGTTGGGATCAAGCAGGAGCATAGTCAGTAAACTAGCCAAAGGTCAGTAACGTGGCTGCAGGTTGGGATTCAGCAGAAGCATTGTTTGAGGAACAAGCCAAAGATCAGTAATGAATGGTGGAGATAAGGACAACTGCAGGTACACAAAGGAGCAAGATATTGGTTGGAGACAGCACAACAATCTGGCAAACAGGAAGTTCATAGGAGGAGCAAAGCGTTCAAGGTTCATCAGAAACAAGGTACAAGGCAATATTCTCCAAGGGATCAGACTGACTGCTGTCCAACATCTCAGGTGGCTCAGCAAGAAGAGCTGTAGCTGGACACACCAGCAGAGGTTCCAGGTTCAAGTCCTGACCCTGACATGAGGGTTTCCAACGTCAATGCCCTTCTGAAGATCCTTGTGGTCTTGCTAGTACATTGATTAATTGACTTTAGTAAGGTTTGTATTGCTGACTGTAAACTAGCATGAATATTTGTAAAATCAGACATCCTTATTTGCCTGATTTTTCCAGGTAAGGTGAGTATTGAAATAAGAGGGTACATGTGACTATCATTTGCAAAAAAGTAGTAAAGGAAGATCCAACAAATGGAGAACCTCACCTTGACTTTGTGAAACCAACAGAAGAAATACATCAGCCCCCGGACACCTTGGATTTATATAAGGGCACAACAACCTCAACTCACCAGGAAAACCATACCCGCCCAGTCTCATAACTCACGATGACCAATACTAACCAGTATTCACCATAGCTTCTAATGATAGAGGTGGGCTTTGCTGCATATTAGTACCAAGTTGCAGTACTCAGGATGACCCCACCAGGAGGTGAGCAAGCTGGGGTCCAGTATCAGATATAGCCAGTAGGGATCAAGCAGGAGCATAGTCAGTAAACAAGCCAAAGGTCAATAACGTGGCTGCAGGTTGGGATTCAGCAGAAGCATTGTTTGAGGAACAAGCCAAAGATCAGTAATGAGTGGTGGAGATAAGGACACCTGCAGGTACTCAAAGGAGCAAGATATTGGAGACAGCAAAACAATTTTGCAAACAGGAAGTTCATAGGAGGAGCAAAGAGTTCAAGATTCACCAGAAACAAGGTACAAGGCAATTTTGTCCAAGGGATCAAACAGGGTGCTGTCCAGCATCTCGGGTGGCTCAGCAAGAAGAGCTAAAGCTGGACACAACAGCAGAGGTTCAAGTCATGACCCTGACATGAGGGTTTCCAATGTCAATGCCCTTTTGAAGATCCTAGTGGTCTTGCTAGTAGGTTTGACTTTACGGTTTGTATTGCTGACTGTAAACTAGCATGCATATTTGTACAGTCAGACATCCTTATTTGCCTGATTCTTCCAGGTAAGGTGAGTATTGAAATAAGAGGGTACATGTGACTAGCATTTGCAAAAAAGGAAGTAGTAAAGGGAGATCCAACAAATGGAGAACCTCACCTTGACTTTGAGAAACCAACAGGAGAAATACATCAGCCCCCGGACACCTTGGATTTATACAAGGGCGCAACAACCTCATCTAATCAGGAAAACCATACCAGCCCAGTTTCATAACTCATGATGACCAATACTAACCAGTATTCACCATAGCTTCTAATGATAGAGGTGGGCTTTTCTGCATATTAGTACCAAGTTGCAGTACTCAGGATGACCCCACCAGGAGGTGAGCAAGCCATGGTCCAGTATCAGATATAGCAGGTAGGGATCAAGCAGGAGCATAGTCAGTAAACAAACCAAAGGTCAAAAACGTGGCTGCAGGTTGGGATTCAGCAGAAGCATTGTTTGAGGAACAAGCCAAAGATCAGTAATGAGTGGTGGAGATAAGGACACCTGCAGGTACGCAAAGGAGCAAGATATTGGTTGGAGACAGCACAACAATCTTGCAAACAGGAAGTTCATAGGAGGAGCAAAGAGTTCAAGATTCACCAGAAACAAGGTACAAGGCAATTTTGTCCAAGGGATCAAACAGGATGCTGTCCAGCATCTCGGGTGGCTCAGCAAGAAGAGCTATAGCTGGACACAACAGCAGAGGTTCAAGTCATGACCCTGACATGAGGGTTTCCAATGTCAATGCCCTTTTGAAGATCCTAGTGGTCTTGCTAGTAGGTTTGACTTTACGTTTTGTATTGCTGACTGTAAACTAGCATGCATATTTGTACAGTCAGACATCCTTATTTGCCTGATTCTTCCGGGTAAGGTGAGTATTGAAATAAGAGGGTACATGTGACTAGCATGTGCAAAAAAGGAAGTAGTAAAGGGAGATCCAACAAATGAAGAACCTCACCTTGACTTTGAGAAACCAACAGGAGAAATACTTCAGCCCCCAGACACCTTGGATTTATACAAGGGCGCAACAACCTCAACTCAACAGGAAAACCATACCAGCCCAGTCTCATAACTCCCGATGACCAATACTTACCTGGTATGAGGGTTTGTGCTGGGGATAGTCCAGGAGGCAGCAGAGAACCCTACCCCTTACATCATTTCCCTCCCCCCTTATCTCCATAAAGCTACTCCCTTCCCTGCATTATAAAAGAAAAACAGGCGGAACAATTGGAATGCAGTTATAATTCTTTATTATTAATCTATTTAGGATTATGATACCATACACGTGTTAGTCTGAGAGATTCACTATGTAGGGTTGCTGAACATCTACTGTATGGATACTGTGTACCCAGAACGTGAATCTCTTCATTCTGATGTGTGCTTCGGTTACTTGGAAATCATATTTACTATATACTGTACCAAACAGTTGTCAGTCCTTCTGTTACCCTTCTAAATAAAGCATTTATTAAAAAAATAAGTAGCATTGGCGGCCTCTATATCTTTCTCAGGAGAGATTTCCTTTCAGCAGTGTCAAATCAATTTGTAATATACAATGCTAAAAAAAAATAATTAAGGAACACTTTGAAAACCCATCAGATCTCAATGGGGAGGAATATCCTGCTGGATCTCCATACTGACATGGATGGGGTAATGTGTGAGGAACGTAATGACGCCCCATCGTTTGATGGAAATGAAAATGATCGACCTACAGAGGACTGAATTCAAAGACACCCTGAAAATCAAGGTAAAAAAATTATGCAGCAGGCAAGTCCATTTTGCTGAAATTTAATTCCAGCAACTCAGAATGGTCCTCAGTAGTTTGTATGGCCCCCACATGCTTGTATGCATGCCTGACGGGGCATGCTCCTAATGAGACCACGGATGGTGTCCTGGGGGATTTCCTCCCAGATCTGGACCAGGGCATCACTGAGCTTCTGGACAGTCTGAGGTGCAACCTGGCGGCGTCGGATGGACCGAAACATGACCTCCCAGAGGTGTTCTATTGGATTTAGGTCAGGCGAGCATGGGGGCCATTCAATGGTATCAATTCCTTCATCCTCCAGGAACTGCCTGCATACTCTCCCCACATGAGGCTGGGCATTGTCGTGCACCAGGAGGAACCCAGGACCCAGTGCACTAGCATAGGGTCTGACAATGGGTCCAAGGATTTCATCCTGATGCCTAATGGCAGTCAGGGTGCCATTGTCTATCCTGTAGAGGTCTGTGCATCCCTCCATGGATATGCCTTCCCAGACCATCACTGACCCACCACCAAAACGGTCATGCTGAGCGATGTTACAGGCAGCGTTCTGTTATGTTCTCCACGGCTTCTCCAGACCCTTTCCCATCTGTCATGTGCTCAGGGTGAACCTACTTTCATCTGTGAAAATCACAGGGTGCCAGTGGTGGACCTGCCAATTCTGGGGTTCAATGGCAAATGCCAGTCATGCTCTATGGTGCCAAGCAGTGAGCACAGGGCTCACTAGAGTACGTTGGGCCCTCAGACCACCCTCATGAAGTCTGTTTCTGATTGTTTGACCAGAGACATTCACACCAGTGGCCTGCTGGAGGTCATTTTGTAGGGCTCTGGCAGGGCTCATCCGGTTCCTCCTTGCACAAAGGAGCAGATACCGGACTGCTGATGGGTTAAGGACCTTCTACGACCCTGTCCAGCTCTCCTATAGGAGACACAGCAAAACCTCTGGCAATGGCACGTATTGATGTGCCATCATGGAGGAGCTGGACTGCCTGCACAACCTCTGTAGGGTCCAGGTATGGCCTCATGCTATCAGTAGTGACACTGACCCTAGCCAAGTGCAAAACTAGTGAAAAACAGTCAGAAAAGACAAGTAGGGAAAAAATGTCAGTGGTCTCCACATGTAAACCATTCCTGTTTTTGGGGTCGTCTCATTGTTGCCCATTTAGTGCACCTGTTGTAATTCCATTAACACCAAAGCAGCTGAAACTGATGACCTACCCCCTCTGCTACTTACCTGAGCAGATCAATATCCCAGGAGTTTCATTGACTTGATCCTTTACTCTGATTAAAAAGTGTTCCTTTCATTTTTGTGAGCGGTGTATAACACAATCCTCTGGTAGCCTTGTTCTTGACGCTGTCCATGTACTGCTGCTTAATCCTATAATCCTTAAACTATTTTTGTAGCTTCCAGTGTTGTGGGCTTTTGGAATCATGTCAAAAATATGACTTTTATCAAGACATAATGTTATATAGCAAACAGCTCAGCAGAACCGGATGTTAAGAGTTAATTTTGTCTTGGTTAAACCTTCAAGAATTCTAGTTAAAGAACTGAAGAGAACAGGGAATTAAGACTTTTCCAAGACAATGGGATTGTTTAAACTGTCAACAAGGACTATTTGTATATGGAAGTGAGAAGAATGCATCTACAGAAAGTCAAACACATAGGACTCTGACTTGTAAACATTTCAACAATAATGAGACGGGAACTCAACTGTTTGGAAGCTTAACCAAAACCTGTAGAGTGTGATGAACCAACAAACCTCTGAAACTATTACTATCTACTATTGTTCACCAAGGGTGAAAGCATTAACAATTGTTTACCATGAGTCCAATACAAGGGCTAGGCAAACAGAGATTTTTTTTCCCTACACAGAGGAAATGTTGATGCTGAAACCAAGGGGTGAAATTCAGGACATTTAAGTTTAAAAGTTCACTGTATATCATTACAAAAATGTACTACAAAAACAGATTATAAATAAGATGTCATAGACTTTAAACACCACTAAATACTCAGCAATGGGAACTATATATCACTAACTTGAGTATTGAGATGATGGGAAGTAAGATGTATTATAAACTAGCATTAGTTACATGTCTTATCAGGAAACAAACAGGATGATACTTCAAGGAGGAATAACCGAATATACACCTATATTCCATGGTCCCTATTTAGAATATCATAGGTATGATCACTGCTATATCTGGAAAGTGCTGTATATTTTATTCCTGAAATTACCTGAAGATTCCACCCAAGATATGAGTCATATCAAATACTCACATTGTTCTGTGATACATGACCGCCACCTGGCGGGCAGGTGAGAAATAGCTTATGTACGCACATTTCTCAACTAGCCAATCAGGAAGCCTGGTGGGAAGGTATCTTAGAACAATGGACTAGTGGATATAAAAAGCCCATGTGCTGTAACATAAGAGAAACCTCATGAAAAGAAAAAGAACCCTCATAAAGACCTCATGGAAAGACCTGACATCTGAAGAAGATCTCTGCTGAAATAACTACTCTTCCATCTTTTCAAACTTCCTAAAACTTTAAACCTCTAAACTTATAACTTCCTACATTCTCCCCTATTGAATCTATCACTTGCCTATATATCAGTCTAAAGGCGTTCCACTGCCAGCTAAATCCACGGGAGAGTTGCCTAGTCTGACGTCCGGGTGTGGTGAGATGTTTATTTGATTTGTATTAATTACTTTCTCTGTTGTGTAGAATCATAAAAATTACCGTAGTGTATTACAACAATATTGGATAGTTAGATATATGTAGTCAGATACTGTGTTACTGTTAAAAAAAATTTTTTATTGCCATATTATAAATTTTTCCATATTTCATAATTTATTGAATATTAATAACCAGAGTATCACATATCAAGGGCTTACTTCTTGCAAGCCTATGGCCACGGCGTGTAAGAATATAACCTTTGAGATATTCAAAATTATTAATTATTAATAAATTTAATAAATATCATATCATTTAAAGTTTGTGATTGATGAAATTAGTTAGAGACCTTATTATTGTGTCTTACATTGGTAGGATATATTTTTGATTGTGTGTACCAATATTCATTTCTCACCAGTCTTTTGTGTTTTGTGTTAATATATATATAATTTTTGTACATAAATAAATTTTTATATTTATCTATTATAAGGCAAATTTTGTGTGTATGGTACGAAATCATATTGGCTAAAAGAATTCAAGGTATAATAATAAGTGGTGATCAAATTATCAAGGTGTCCAAATTATTGGTTTACTAAATATTTGCCGTATTTTAACGGCTGGAGGCACTGTAATATTTCATCTAAGGGAAAGGGACACGCCCTTTATAAATAATATATATCCTTACATAAACCACCACAACATAAATTTGGAGGCGCTGCTGAGAGCCATAGAAATCGTACCATAACACAAAACGCACTGGTGATTGTATATTTGTACACGTTATCAAACATATATTTTGTATCAAAATGGCATCCAGTAATCACGGATCCACCTCTTCCAAGCATAACGAGGAAAATATGGCGGCTCAAGGCATTGAGCAGGAAGTTATGAAGCCAGCTCGGAAAGCTGCCGGTGCTTGGCAGAAGTATGTTGAAAATGAAGTAATAAATTATCTCCGCAAGAGATTGAATTTGGGGGATAGTAATAATGAATTTGTGGATGAAGAGAAAGAGCAGGCCATGAACACCTTTGAGGACTTGTTCAACCAAAAAGGCCAGGTTGTTGGGTTTTTAATGGCATTTGCTGGAGCAGAAAGTGATAGAGGCCGTGACAGACTTCTCCTAGAAGCTTGGCCCATGTTATGGTTCATGACCGCTGGAGCTGCCCAGCAGACCAGGACTCTAAGGGAAGAGTTGTCAGAGGCCCGCCTCTTGTTAGAAAGCAAAAATCAGGACATTGAGTCTTTGAAAGGGAAGCTTGGTCATGCCGGTGTTCGTTTAGACGAATCCGAGAAACATTATGATAGATTGGTCGGAGACTTTCGAAGTGCTCAGGACCTATATGAAAGAAACTTTCAGGAATTAAAACAACTTCAAAAGAAGTATCAGGACTTGAAAGATGAGGTGGAGTACTTCAGATCAGAGAGGTTATCTCCTGTCAAAATTAAAGTTCACCCAGGGGATAAGCATGACCAGTCAGAACTTACCTTGATAAAATCTGAGCAGAAAACTCTGGAGGAGCAGATTATAAGGTTGACGGCCCAAATAAATTCTGGGGTCCAAAGACGGACCAACCCAGTCAAGCCAGAGGCTGATGAGCGGAGATACCCGCATCACAGCGAAGTATCTGATAGTGAGTCAGGGTCAGAATATAGGTCACCTCCTAAGCTTTCAAGATACACTCCAGAGCGCTCTGAAGAAAGATATGAGGTTTCATATAGGCAGGAAGGGAAATCCCAGGGGTCATTCAGGAGATATGACACCCCAAAGGTCATTAAGTTCCTGAAGGACACTGTTCCTATGTTTTCTAAGAAAGGGTCCCTTGAGATCACCGAACACATGAAAACATATGAACAGACGTTAGAGATTCTGGGCATTAGAGATGACCACACCAAAATAGAATTGCTGCCATGGGTGTTTGAGGAGAAATACCGGCAATTCTTTGAGACCTTGAGGGCCTATTCCAATCAGTCCTGGAGAGAGGTTAAACATAAGTGCCACATGGAATTTGGGCCTTATAAAACTGTAACCTCTGCCAAGGCTGCGGCCTACAATTTAAAGTGTGGTCCTCACCAAAGCCCTGCAGAATTTCTGGCTGTCCTCAGAAATGCCTATTTCCTGGCTGAAAAGGATCCCAATCCTAACCAGCCAGAATTCAAGACACTATTCTATGAAGCATTACCTGCTTACATAAAATTGGGACTTGCAAAGGATTACAGAAAGGGATGCTCTCTTGATTGGTTGGTGAGAGAGAGTGACTATTTATTCTCGATCCAACAGTCCAGTGAGGGCGGGATAAAAAGAGAACCTAAAAATAGCCCCAAGATAGTAGCAGCCACTACCGTCTCCCCTCCAAATCCAAATTTGCAGGCAGAGAAGAAATCATATGCGGAAGTAGTCCGTGGGGGTAAAACCAATGGTTCCCCTAGATTTGTACCTCAAACCCAGCAAGTGAAGGAGGTCCATAACTTTGCACCCCAAAATCAGTGGGTGAGAAAGGATAGACAAAAGCCAGGGAACTACGGTAGTGGAAGTGAGAAGAATAAAAAGTATGGTAAGGGCCAGTACAGTGATGAAAATCAAAGGAGGCAATGGTATCCTCAGAGGTTCTATTATCCTCGCCAAAACCAACATGGGAACTTTTATGGGAACCCCAATTTCAACAGGAACCATAATTACAATAAGAATCCCAATTTTAATAAAAACTCCGATTTCCAAAGATTTCCTCCACGCCAAGAACACCCTCAGGCTCAAAGGGGGGATACAGTACCCCAGGCTCCCTTTAATAACAGGGAGACCCCAAAACCTCAGAGAGAACAATGGCGTCGGGACCAGAGCAGTAGTTCTGACTCTGAGTCTCATTACCAGTCTCGTCCAAAATACAAGCGCAAGTATAAGAAGAGGGAGAATCAACAGAATGACTCCTCTGAGCGTATTGGACAAATAGAGGCACAGGTCAGCAAAATGGCTGAACAGATGGACAGGCTTGTCACTCAATTTCCATCCAATCCTTTTTTAGGAGCAGCTCCTGTGACCAACCAAGGGTCACAGAATTAACAGGCAACCGAGCCTTAAACCAACAGGGGAGGACACTGAGTCAAATGACAGGAGATGTGTGCCCCGTCCCTGACACGCCTACTAATGGAGAAGCTAGTTCTCAGGCAAAGGGGGACCAGTTGTTGGTTATTAATGATTCTCCTGTTTTTCAGTGTCCACCTATTGCCCCTAATATAGTCGCGGCATCGGAAGTCGTCGGGATTGACAAGCCAGACGGAGCACCAACTTCTAGTTGTGCTTCTGTCTTGAGACAGTCCAAGAATCCCACCAGGGAGGATAAGGGTAATGTGTCCACCACATGCGGTGAGATAAGAGCCAGTCACATGTTATTGAAGGGCCCACAGATCTTCAACCACACTAATTTCATGTGTGAGCTGACTGAATCTGATGGGAGATATTATGCCACGGTGCAGGTGCAGGATGCCAGTGATCTTTCGATTGTCGGCTTAATAGACACTGGATCCCAAGCAACCATCATGTCACAGGAGCATTTTGACAAAGTGGCGAATGTCATGCCCACCAAGCCAAGACTTAAAAGTTTTGACAGCTCATTGATTGGTGTAGGTGGAGACCCTTTACAAGTCATGGGTACCGCCTGGCTTAAACTGAAACTGGGTAATAAGGAACTGAGACACCCCATCATCATTGCTAGCATATCACAGCACCACATGATAATTGGGATGGACTTCCTAAAAAGGCTGAACACCATAGTTGATTGTGTGAACCAAGTCCTGTGGTCGCAGGTAAATACCCCACTTAAATATGGGAAACTTAAAACTCCCCATTCCCGACAACACTGCCACCTGGTGGAAGAAAGGCCTGGATCATTAGAAATCCATTTCAGGAACAGCCAACTTCCTGATGTAACGGTTATCAAACCTGATGACTGTAACCCTATCAGAAGAGATGAGGAACACATTTTTAGAATTCCCCAAGATAAAATCAAAGATATTTCCCTCCAAGATGACATCCTTACGATATCTTTTCATCAGGAGGATAAACCAAGAAAAGGGGGAGATCACACCCAATTCTTGACAGGTATTGAAAGGGTTAACAGCGACTTGTTTATCCCCATCCGGATAAATGGTCTTAATAGGTCAAAATATGCCAAACTAGATTTGAGACAGGAACACAGCTTTGTAAGCCATGGGTTGATAAAACACCTGACCGAAATGGAAATGATCCGTTTCTCCACACCTCAGCGTCATTGGATTTCAGACTCCCTTGATGACTCTGATGATCACAATTCAATGGCTAGGTGTCTCTTAAACGTCACTGTAGGAAACAAAACAGCCGCCCATGTGTTCCTAGTCTTGGATAATTCCCAAACTAAAATTTATTTTGGCAACGATATATTACATCGCTTTGCAATGCAAGTCGACCTAATTAATGACTGTTTATGGAGTCGACTAAAGGGGGACCCCGAAAAATACCAAAATCTGGACTTAGCTTTAAAATCCCAGCAACAGATGCCTTATGCTGTTGAAGTCCAGGTAGCCCAAAAGATTACAATTCCTAAGGGCATAAATAATTTCATACTCCCCATCCAAGTTAAAAAGGGACATAGACTGAAGGGGTCAGATGCATTAGTATGCCTCTCCCATAAAATGCAGGGGGAGGGACTGAACATTACACACACGCCCCTAGTCAACACACATCAATCCCCGATGTACATTTACGTACATAATCTGTCCAATCAGGACATCGTCTTACCCAAAGAGACCCTTATTGGTCTAGCGGTAGAGACTGAATATTACACCTTTGGGGTCACTAACCAGGTGATTGGACTCATCCCCGATGAATATTTGTCGGAGGAACAATTAATTGAACAAACATTCCATTCATTACCAGAGGGTATTTTCACCATAGAGTCCATTTATCCATTCGATTCTAAAGATGGCACCTGTCGAATCGAAGAGACATCAATTGTCTTTGATCACCCAATCAAAGAACAAGAGTACCCCAAAGAACCTGGATGGCAGGAGAACACACACACACATCACATACCCAATGACCTCACCACGAAACTTGAAGAGGCATATGAGATAGGTCAGCCGGAAAGCTTTCCTGGATTCAAGGAGTTAGTGGAAGAGATGGTGGCCCTCGCCGACGCGTGTGCCAGTGATCTCGACCGACAATTGCTCCGAGAGCTTCTCCTTGAATTCCAAGAGATCTTTGCCAAGGATTCTTACGATTGTGGGACTACTGACCTACACATCGCTAGGATCCAAACAGATCCAGATGCCCCACCAGTATTCGTAAGACAGTATAGGTTACCATTAGCTTCCTATGAATCTCTAGCTGAGATTATCAGGAAGTTACATGAAAGGGGTATAATTAGGCCCATCCACAGCTCCTACAACCACCCGATCCTGGGTATTTTAAAACCCAATGGACAATGGCGTTTATGCGCTGATCTCCGTCAGCTGAACAAACGTGTGTACATGTCAGGATGGCCGGTCCCATACATAGACCAGTGTCTCGCCCAGCTCCAAGGATCCCAGGTTTTCACAGCTTTGGATTGTGCACAGGGGTATTGGACCATAAAGGTGAGTGAGGAAGACCAATACAAACTGGCCTTTAGTTTTGGGAATCGACAATATTGTTGGGTGAGAATGCCTTTCGGATTCATAAATTCTGGACATGAATTTGCTGTGTTCATGCACAAGGCCATGCCAGACGCCTTCGAAAGGGGGACGTTGGCATATGTGGACGATATCCTGATCAAAAGTACTGATATGACCAAACACATTACAGAACTTCGGCATGTCCTGGGCCAATTAAAAGCAGCAGGAGTAAAACTGTCCTTACAAAAAGCCCAGTGGTGTCGCACGAAGGTAAACTTCCTAGGCCATGAAGTTACTGCTGAAGGTTTGAACCCACAAAAGAAGAAAGTTGAGGCGGTTCTGAATTGTAAAGTCCCTACTAACCTTAAAGAATTGAGATCCTTCCTAGGTATGGTAAACTACTCGCGTAAGTTTATTGATAATTACGCCGAGATAAGCAAGCCACTGCTTCACCTACTGAAGAAGGATGTCGAATGGTCGTGGGGTAAGAAACAGGAGGACGCCATGAAGGAGTTAAAAGAACGTCTTACACAAGCCCCGTGTCTCGGATATCCCGAAGGGGGTAAAAATTTCTATCTAGAGACAGGGTTTACGCAGGTAAGTATGAGTTCTGTTCTTTACCAGAAACGTGATGATGTCAGTAAGGTGATTGCCTATGCCAGTAAAACTTTGTCCCCGGTTGAAGTAAAGTTCAGTGACTGTGAAAAAGCTCTATTGTCCACCGTGTGGGCATTACAGAATTTCCGCAGTTACATTCAGGGAGAGAGAATCATTGTTGAAACGGCACACCAGCCTTTACAGTATTTAAAGAGTGAACGTATCAAGGGAGGAAATGTGTCTAATAGCCGCATCACTGCTTGGACTTTGTCTTTGCAAGGGTGGCCTCTTGAAATTCGGTACAAACAGAACAAGGAAAGTCCAGTAGCCCAGGGCCTAGCCGAGCTCCATGATTGTTCCGCAACTACGCCTGCTATGGAGGCCCCGGACACTGACTTTCTGGAAGAACAACTGTTCTCTCCCTACAAGGTTTATGATGAAGAATACTGTAAACAGCTGCCGTGTGTATATGTGGATGGTTGTGCTTTTCATCACAAGGATGGGGAACAGCTCCAACTAGTGGCAGGTATTGGAATCGTTTGGACCCAAGGTGTCACCCCAATTTCTGTGGGATACAAACTTGGACCAAAAAGCAGTCAGGTTGCTGAACTTACTGCAATTCTTAGAGCAGTTGAGATGGCTATAGAGTTCAACATCACAGAGTGTGCCATCATCACCGATTCCAATTATGTCAGGAATAGTTTTGTGGAGTATTTCCCTAGGTGGAAGCGAAACAACATGAACAAGAGTAATCACAAACCCGTGAAACATGGTAAGCTCTTTTGTCACATCGATGAACTGGTAAGGTCCAATGATCTCACCCTGCACTTCAAGAAGACCAAAGGCCACTCCAAGGTTCTAGGTGCCGAGAAAGAAGGGAACGATCTGGCCGATTCTCTAGCCAAGGAAGGGGCAATCACCGGTGAACTGTTAGACATTGACCAATTTTTAGGTACCGTACAGGTTGAAGCTGTCACCAGGCAACAGGCCAGAACAGCTGGTGATCCGAATGCATTACAGTGGAGTCACGATTCTCCTAGTGAGGATTTAATTACTGCCCAAAAAGAAGACCCAATAATTGGCTTGTTTTATAGTCATATAGAAGATCCCAACCAAAATCCCATAAATAAGGAAGTATGTAGTGGGAAGGAGGATTTACGTATCTTAATGAAATCCAAATCCCAATTCTCTTTATACCAGGGATTGTTGATACGAACCTCAAAGGGTGGCGTACAACAATGGGTCGTCCCACTTAAATTTAGAGGTTTGATGCTACAGCATGCCCATGATGCTCCCACTTCCGGTCATCGTGGAGAGAAGATCACGTATGAGATCCTGCGGGATTATGCCTACTGGCCTCATATGTTGCGTGATGTGAAGGAGTACTGCCAAGGTTGCCTAATATGTCCCCAATTTCAACCTACCAAGCCAACTCACAGAGCACCTCTCCAGAAGAGGGGGATATGTATGCCTTGGTCAGACCTTCAGATGGATTTTATTGGGCCAGTAACAAAATCTTCACGAGGAAATCGGTATATGTTAACAGTTACATGTTTATTCACCAAGTATGTCGAATGTATACCAGCACCAAATAATAGCTCCGAGACATGTGCTGCATTGCTAATAAATCATGTATTTTCACGTTTTGGTTTACCTCAGAGGATAGAGTCTGATAGAGGATCGCACTTCACTAGCGAAGTGATGGCCAAATTGTGGAAAATTTTGGGGGTTAAAAGGAAATTGCATATCGCCTATCGGCCAGCCTCTAGTGGTGGTGTAGAACGATACAATCAGACCATCGTTAATGTCCTTAAGAAATTTGTTAAGGAAACAGGCAAAGATTGGGATGTCAAGCTCCCGCTGGTCCTGATGGCGTTGAGGGCTACTCCGAATACAGTTACAAAAATGTCATCTTTTGAACTGATGACAGGTAGACGGATGGTACTGCCCCAGCACTTATTGTATCGCACTATAGATCAAAATTTGATCAATGCTACCACCACACACCAGTACATAGAGGATTTACGTAAACATCTGCAATATGCTTTTGCCTTTGCCCAGCGAAATTTGGAAAGAGCTGCAACTAGTGCTAAGACATACTATGATCTCAAAACCTCCAAGAAGGAATATGAGATTGGTGACAAAGTCTATCTATACAACTTTGCAAGAGACCAGATCAAGGAACGGAAATTCCTTCCATCTTGGAAAGGTCCGTTCTCTATCATTGATAAAATCTCTCCGGTCGCATATAAATTGCAGGTTACCCGGTATGGTGAAATCAGTGATAGATGGGTGCACATCAATCAATTACGTGCTTGCCATCCGAAGTCTCAATTGCAGTTGTTGGAAGACTAACCCACCAATTCCTATCTGGAGATATTGAGATCATTATTAAATTTCCTTTAAACATATAATTCATCTTTTGCCTTACAGGATCCAGTAACATAATTTTATGTATATCCCATACTTAAACTGTTCATTTTAATAATTTAGAAAGGAAGGCCCAGACTATGACCAGACCGGCGATCGGAGGTGTCAATGACCGGACCCTAGAAGGAAGCTATAATGTCCTGTGGGAAAGACCAGATGCCAGAGATCGATCCGGAGACGATAACCTGATGTCCCAGGCCACCAAGGGCCAGTCCAGAGGAAAAGACCCGCCTAGGAGACCGTCTAAGAGACCTGTCGTGCGGAGGACCCATGGACCCCAAGGTGGATGTGTCAGGCCAGGCCGGCCTCATCACAAGACCAGAATCGTCATCGGAAGTGTCCATCTAAAGACGCCGAGTCAAGTTGAGGAACAACCAGCATGACCGCTGCCATTTTATTATCGAAATTTTTTTTTATTATTTCATTCCCTTCACCGGAGAGGACGAACAATCACTCTAGCCAAAAGCCTCACTCATGTTTTTCGATACAGACACCCCTCTACGCGTGCCTATACCCCAAAAAACAAAGGGGGATTTTGTTGTGGGCTTTTGGAATCATGTCAAAAATATGACTTTTATCAAGACATAATGTTATATAGCAAACAGCTCAGCAGAACCGGATGTTAAGAGTTAATTTTGTCTTGGTTAAACCTTCAAGAATTCTAGTTAAAGAACTGAAGAGAACAGGGAATTAAGACTTTTCCAAGACAATGGGATTGTTTAAACTGTCAACAAGGACTATTTGTATATGGAAGTGAGAAGAATGCATCTACAGAAAGTCAAACACATAGGACTCTGACTTGTAAACATTTCAACAATAATGAGACGGGAACTCAACTGTTTGGAAGCTTAACCAAAACCTGTAGAGTGTGATGAACCAACAAACCTCTGAAACTATTACTATCTACTATTGTTCACCAAGGGTGAAAGCATTAACAATTGTTTACCATGAGTCCAATACAAGGGCTAGGCAAACAGAGATTTTTTTTCCCTACACAGAGGAAATGTTGATGCTGAAACCAAGGGGTGAAATTCAGGACATTTAAGTTTAAAAGTTCACTGTATATCATTACAAAAATGTACTACAAAAACAGATTATAAATAAGATGTCATAGACTTTAAACACCACTAAATACTCAGCAATGGGAACTATATATCACTAACTTGAGTATTGAGATGATGGGAAGTAAGATGTATTATAAACTAGCATTAGTTACATGTCTTATCAGGAAACAAACAGGATGATACTTCAAGGAGGAATAACCGAATATACACCTATATTCCATGGTCCCTATTTAGAATATCATAGGTATGATCACTGCTATATCTGGAAAGTGCTGTATATTTTATTCCTGAAATTACCTGAAGATTCCACCCAAGATATGAGTCATATCAAATACTCACATTGTTCTGTGATACATGACCGCCACCTGGCGGGCAGGTGAGAAATAGCTTATGTACGCACATTTCTCAACTAGCCAATCAGGAAGCCTGGTGGGAAGGTATCTTAGAACAATGGACTAGTGGATATAAAAAGCCCATGTGCTGTAACATAAGAGAAACCTCATGAAAAGAAAAAGAACCCTCATAAAGACCTCATGGAAAGACCTGACATCTGAAGAAGATCTCTGCTGAAATAACTACTCTTCCATCTTTTCAAACTTCCTAAAACTTTAAACCTCTAAACTTATAACTTCCTACATTCTCCCCTATTGAATCTATCACTTGCCTATATATCAGTCTAAAGGCGTTCCACTGCCAGCTAAATCCACGGGAGAGTTGCCTAGTCTGACGTCCGGGTGTGGTGAGATGTTTATTTGATTTGTATTAATTACTTTCTCTGTTGTGTAGAATCATAAAAATTACCGTAGTGTATTACAACAATATTGGATAGTTAGATATATGTAGTCAGATACTGTGTTACTGTTAAAAAAAATTTTTTATTGCCATATTATAAATTTTTCCATATTTCATAATTTATTGAATATTAATAACCAGAGTATCACATATCAAGGGCTTACTTCTTGCAAGCCTATGGCCACGGCGTGTAAGAATATAACCTTTGAGATATTCAAAATTATTAATTATTAATAAATTTAATAAATATCATATCATTTAAAGTTTGTGATTGATGAAATTAGTTAGAGACCTTATTATTGTGTCTTACATTGGTAGGATATATTTTTGATTGTGTGTACCAATATTCATTTCTCACCAGTCTTTTGTGTTTTGTGTTAATATATATATAATTTTTGTACATAAATAAATTTTTATATTTATCTATTATAAGGCAAATTTTGTGTGTATGGTACGAAATCATATTGGCTAAAAGAATTCAAGGTATAATAATAAGTGGTGATCAAATTATCAAGGTGTCCAAATTATTGGTTTACTAAATATTTGCCGTATTTTAACGGCTGGAGGCACTGTAATATTTCATCTAAGGGAAAGGGACACGCCCTTTATAAATAATATATATCCTTACATAAACCACCACAACACCAGCCAAAGTCTAACATTACAAAGCATGATACGGTCCAGTGATTCCTCACTGACCATGATGTAACTGGACCTTCTTCACACAATTGATCTTAGTTGTTGCTACAACAATGTTTTTGTCAATGTGAGATGTTGTCAACTTTGTACTGACAGCAGGTAATCTTTACCATACACCTGAGACCTTCGAGGATCTGATCCTCAGGCACAAAACTCAGAATAGAATAAGCGACCTGCTTGACTTGGTTTCCCAAACGTCCATAAGGATCTGCATGTAATAGTCAACCTTCCCCACCAATAAAGTAAGATTGTTTCCAATTTTTAACTGGCTAAAAAAGTGCGCCTGTTCTAGAATTAATGGTATTGGGGATGGGAAGTTGGATTAGCTGCAGATGCGGTGGTGCGAGCAGAAGAGTTGAGGTGGTGGCCGGTGTGGTAGTGCCAGCACAGGGGTTGGCGTGGTGGCATCTGCAGTGGTGAGCGTAAGGGATGATGGGGCTCAGGTAAGGAAGGGGGGCGGACAGGCATGGTGATGAGAGCGAAGGGTAGCTTGGGCACATTGGTGAGAGCAGACGTGTTTCATGCACAGGCACCATAGGGAGTAAAGCGCTATGGTGTGCTGGTGAGAGCAGGTTGTAAGGTGTGTAGGTATGGAGGTGAGTAGGGTGCAGTGGTAAAAGTTGGAGGGGTGGATGGAATATGAGTATAGAGGGTATGACAGTAGGCAGTATGTGAGGATAAGGAGGATTACAGAAGGTATGACAGCAGGCAGTATGGGTGGATAAGGTTGAGTACAGAGGGTATGACAACGGGCAGTATGTGTGGATAAAGTGGAGTGCAGAGGGTATGACAACGGGCAGTATGTGTGGAGAAAGTGGAGTGCAGAGGGTATGACAACGGGCAGTATGTGTGGAGAAAGTGGAGTGCAGAGGGTATGACAATGGGCAGTATGTGAGGATAAGGTGGAGTACAGAGGGTATGACAGTAGGAACTATGTGAGGATATGGTGCAGTACAGAGGGTATGACAACGGGCAGTATGTGTGGATAAAGTGTAGTACAGAGGGTATGACAATGGGCAGTATGTGTGGATAAAGTGGAGTGCAGAGGGTATGACAACGGGCAGTATGTGAGGATAAGGTGGAGTACAGAGGGTATGACAGTAGGAACTATGTGAGGATATGGTGCAGTGCAGAGGGTATGACAACGGGCAGTATGTGTGGATAAAGTGTAGTACAGAGGGTATGACAATGGGCAGTATGTGTGGATAAAGTGGAGTGCAGAGGGTATGACAATGGGCAGTATGGGTGGATAAGGTGGAGTGCAGAGGGTATGACAATGGGCAGTATGTGTCGATAAAGTGCAGTACAGAGGGTATGACAATGGGCAGTATGTGTGGATAAAGTGGAGTGCAGAGGGTATGACAATGGGCAGTATGGGTGGATAAATTAGAGTGCAGAGGGTATGACAACGGGCAGTATTTGAGGATTTGGGGGAGTACAGAGGGTATGACTGGTGGCAGTATATGCTGATACGGTAGAGTAGAGAGGGTACAGTAACAGGCAGTATGTGCAGATAAGCAGAGGTATAGAAGGTATGATATCAGGGAGTATGGGCAGGAAAGGAGTGCAGAGGTTGTGACAGTGGGCAGTATGTGCAGATAAGGAGTACAGAGGTTATGATAATGGACAGTATGGGTGGATAAAATGGCGTACAGAGGGTATGACAATGGGCAGTATGGGTGGATAAGGTGGAGTACAGAGGGTATGATAATGGGCAGTATGGGTGGATAAGGTGGAGTACAGAGGGTATGACAACGGGCAGTATGGGTGGATAAGGTGGTGTACAGAGGGTATGATAATGGGCAGTATGCGTGGATAATGTGAAGTACAGAGGATATGACTATGGACAGTATGGGTGGAGTATAGAGGGTATGACAATGGGCAGTATGTGCAGGGAAGGAGGAGTACAGAGGGTATAATATTAGGGAGTATGGGCAAGAAAGGAGTGCAGAAGTTATGACAGTGGGCAGTATGTGCGATAGAGGAGGGTGCAGAGAAGGACAGTATGCAGAAAAGAAGTGCGCAATATATGACAGCAAGCAGTATGTGTGGGAATGGAGGGTACAACAAAGGACAGTGCGTGAAGTAGAGGTGTGCCAGAGGGTATGACAGCAGCCAGTATGTGCAGAAGAGGAGTGGCGGGAGGTAGGACAGCAGGCAGTACATGCAGGGCAGGAATGTAGAGGGTATAACAGCTGACAGTACTTGTAGGAGAGGCGTGCAGAGGGTAGGACAGCAGGTAGTATGTGCAGGAGAGGAGTGCGGAGGGTAGGACAGCAGGTAGTATGTGCAGGAGAGGAGTGCGGAGGGTAGGACAGCAGGTAGTACGTGCAGGAGAGGAGTGCGGAGGGTAGGACAGCAGGTAGCATGTGCAGGAGAGGAGTGCGGAGGGTAGGACAGCAGGTAGCACGTGCAGGAGAGGAGTGCGGAGGGTAGGACAGCAGGTAGTATGTGCAGGAGAGGAGTGCGGAGGGTAGGACAGCAGGTAGTACGTGCAGGAGAGGAGTGCGGAGGGTAGGACAGCAGGTAGCATGTGCAGGAGAGGAGTGCGGAGGGTAGGACAGCAGGTAGCACGTGCAGGAGAGGAGTGCGGAGGGTAGGACAGCAGGCAGTACGTGCAAGAGAGGAGTGCAGAGGGTAGGACAGCAGGTAGTACGTGCAGGAGAGGAGTGCGCAGGGTAGGACAGCAGGCAGTACGTGCAGGAGAGGAGTGCGGAGGGTAGGACAGCAGGCAGCATATGCAAAAGAAGTGTGCTGAAGGGTTATTATGTGCAGGAGAGGATTGTGAAGGATATAAAAGCAGCCAGTATACGCAGGAGCAGAATGCAGATGGTATGACAGCAGGCAGAATGTGCCCAGATTTTATGACAGTGGGCAATATGCTCAGGATAGGAATGCCAGAGGGCATGACAGTGGGCAGTTTGCTCAGGATAGAAATGCCAGAGGGCATGACAGTGGGCAGTATGCTCAGGATAGAAATGCCAGAGGGCATGACAGTGGGCAGTTTGCTCAGGATAGGAATTCCAGAAGGCATGACAGTGGGCAGTATGCTCAGGATAGGAATGCCAGAGGGCATGACAGTGGGCAGTATGCTCAGTATAGGAATGCCAGAGGGCATGACAGTGGGCAGTATGCTCAGGATAGGAATGCCAGAGGGCATGACAGTGGGCAGTATGCTCAGTATAGGAATGCCAGAGGGCATGACAGTGGGCAGTATGCTCAGTATAGGAATGCCAGAGGGCATGACAGTGGGCAGTATGCTCAGTATAGGAATGCCAGAGGGCATGACAGTGGGCAGTATGTGCGTATTTCCCAGCATGGCGGTACTGAACACACACATTGTACTAGTAATACTCAGACATGAGGCAACTGTATACATATACTCCCTATATTTACCTTTTTTTTGTACAAATACTACATTGATGAACTAGGAGTGTAGGGCTCTGGTTGGCGGATGACGATTGCAGTGATTGGTTAGTATACGCTGTATTTCCCAGCCTGGAAGAGCAGTATTCTAGTATATTGCCCCTTTGGTGACATTCCCATCCTGCTTATTACTATTGTTTCTAGAAGGATAGCTGTGCTCCTGGTTTAGTACATATTTAAAGGGATACACCTGATGTGGTGACTTGTAAGGTGTGGTACAGCCAGAAGAAAGCCCCGCCCACCACCCAGGAAAACAAAGGAAGCAGTAATGCTATGGCTGTGCAGCCTGGGAAAGGACCTGTGGGGGATGTAGTCCCCAGGGAGACTAGGGCTATCTACAGATTACATCTGGAACTACAGGAGCAGGGGCGGACTGACCATTTGGAAACTCGGGCACTGCCCAAGGGCCCGGGGTCAGTAGGGGGCCCCATGAGATGCCCCTGGTACGTTTTTCATAGGCTTTTTTGAGTTTGGACAAGGACACAGGGGCCCCATGATCCCCTATTGCCTGGGGGCCCCATGAGTTGTTAGTCCGCCCCTGTACAGGCCCCAGCAATTTTAAAGCTCTGCAAAGGAGGAGAAGAAGAGACTACTCTTGGGCTTGAGGCAGTCGTTGAGAGAACGTTGTGCTGACGGGACAATTCACTGCAGTGCGGGGGATGCAGAGGGGCCGAGTTGTTGACATTTCCACCATCAAGCCTGGTGTCGCTGTCTGATTGTGGGGGCGACATCACTGCAGCTGGCATTGCTGACCCCCAGACTGGGAATAGGAGACAAGTCACCATCCTAGGTGTCAGTGAGAGTCCACAGGCCATATCCTACTGCACCCTACTTATACATTGCTCACGTGGGACACCGCATAGGCACCTATACCTGGGTTCAGAGGGACTTATGTTTGAGCGCCCTGGATTTGGGCCCCAACGCACTGGCCAGTAGGAGCAGGCTGGCTAGAGACTGGCAGGCCATGTTCCTTGCATTGCCCTCCCGTAGAATAGAAACTAAGGATCAGTCATTGGTCTGCTCGTTATTTAATGTTATTTTATAACTATTTTTGGCTGTTGATTTATTGTGTGTTGCTACAATAACCATTCACCTTTCAGCCTTGGTGTGTCAGAGGGTTTGGTATTGCTGGGAAGGTTGTTGACATCCAGAGTCAGAGGACCCAAATATAAGCAGCTCCTTCTGAGGTAAGCACTTCATATACACTATATTGCCAAAACTATTGGCCCCGCCCTCCCAATCATGTGATTCAGGTGTTCCAATCCCCTCCATATCATGTGATTCAGGTGTTCCAATCCCCTCCATGGACACAGGTGTATACAATCCATCCCCTAGGCATGCAGACGGCTTCTACAAACATTGGTGAAAGAATGGGTCACTCTCAGGAGCTCAGTGACTCCAAGCGTGGTCCCGTGATAGGTGGCCACCTGTGCAATAAGTCTATCCGTGACATTTCCTGGCTACTAAATATTCCACGCTCAACTGTTAGTGGGATTATAACAAAGTGGAAGCAACTGGGAACAACAGCCACTCAGCCACCAAGTGGTAGGCCACGTCACATGACAGGGCGGGGTCAGCGCATGCTGAAGCGCACAGTGCGCAGAAGTCACCAACTGTCTGCAGAGTCAATAGCTAAAGACCTCCAGACTTGGTGTGGCCTTCAGATGAGCCCAACAACAGTGCGTAGAGAGCTTCATGGAATGGGTTTCCATGGCCGAGCAGCTGCATCCAAGCCTTCCATCACCAAGTGCAATGCAAAGTGTCGGATGCCGTGGTGTAAAGCACGCTGCCACTTGCCTCTAGAGCAGAGGAGGCGTGTTCTCTGGAGTGACCAATCACGCTTCTCTGTCTGGCAATCCGATGGACGTGTCTGGGTTTGGTGGTTGCCAGGAGAACGGTACTTGCCTGACTGCATTGTGTCAAGTATAAAGTTTAGCGGAGGGGAGACTATGGTGTGGGGTTGTTCCTCAGGGGTTGGGCTTGGCCTCCTAGTTTCAGTGAAGGGAACTCTTAAAGTGTAAGCATACCGAGACATTTTGGACAATTTCATTCTCCCAACTTTGTGGGAAGAGTTTGGGGATGGCCCCTTCCTGTTCCAACATGACTGCCCACCAGTGCACAAAGCAAGGTCCATAAAGACATGGAGGAGTCAGTTTGGGGTGGAGGAACTTGACTGTCCTGCACAAAGTCCTGACCTCAACCCCATAGAACACCTTTGGGATGAATTAGAGCGGAGACTGCGAGCCAGGCCTCCTCCCCTGACATTAGTGCCTGACCTGACAAATGTGCTTCTGGAAGAATGGTCCAACCTTCCCATAGGCACCCTCCTAAACCTTGTGGACGGCCTTCCCAGAAGAGTTGAAGCTGTTATAGCTGCAAAGGGCGGGGCCAACTCAATATTGAACCCTACGGACTAAGACTGGGAGGCCATTAATGGTCATGTGTGTGGAAAGGGCGGGGCCAACTCAATATTGAATCCTACGGACTAAGACTGGGAGGCCATTAATGGTCGTGTGTGGAAAGGGCGGAGCCAACTCAATATTGAATCCTACGGACTAAGACTGGGAGGCCATTAATGGTCATGTGCGTGGGAAGGGCGGGGCCAACTCAATATTGAACCCTACGGACTAAGACTGGGAGGCCATTAATGGTCATGTGTGTGGAAAGGGCGGGGCCAACTCAATATTGAACCCTACGGACTAAGACTAAGAGGCCATTAATGGTCATGTGTGTGTAAAGGCCAGCGGCCCAATACTTTTGGCAATATAGTGTATATACCCGTTTCCCTCAGCACAAAATATAACTACTCCTAAGTGAACATTTCACTCTACAGCTGTACAATATTTAGTCCGGTAACCTGACCTGTCCTTGTGATCTATACGAGCTGATGGGGGATTGCTGTATATTTCAGGTGTCATCTTCATTAGATACATTATTAATGATCCCTAAGTATCGAGATTTAGTTACGGTATATACATCAGAGATCTTTCCAGGGTTAGACTTTAGTACAGGATGCATCGTGGGGGAAGAACACGTTCTGGAGGCCATTGCACCAGAAGATACTTTTAGTCTTTCTTAAGAGTTGGTGAGTACTAAGCTGGCAAGGTGACTTGTCCTTGTGTAGCTGCTACCAGGGGTGGACTGGCCATTTGGAAACTCGGGCACTGCCCGAGGTCAGTAAGGGGCCCATGAGATGCCCCTGGTACCTTTCATAGGCCTTTTTGAGTGTGGTTTGAGTGTGGGCGAGGACACAGGGGCCCCATGATCCCCTATTGTCCGGGGGCCCCATGAGTTGTCATTCCAACCCTGGCTGGTACCATTGTGTCGGTGTTTGGACATGGCCATGCGTTGTCAACTATGCATTCTGACACCTTGTACAAGTGCAGTGTCTACAGCACGGATGTCAAACTGGGGGCCCTCCAGCTGTTGCCAAACTACAAGTCCCATGAGGCATTGCAAGATTGACAGTTACATGCATGACTGCCAAAGGAAGAGGCATGATGGGACTTGTAGTTTCGCAACAGCTGGAGGGCCGCCAGTTTGACACCCCTGGTCTACGGGGACACGAAGACATGAGATGGTTGTTACCTGAGCCTGCTGTGTTGAGCAACGAAGATGATGGCTTCAAAGTGCCGCTGTTCCCGGTAGACCCCTTAGCAGGTCTATCTCTTGGCAGGAAAGGGATGCTGCGGAGGTTTGATTATTTGTCTTAGTGTCCTCCTCTAGTTAGGCTGTTGGGTAACTTTAGTTTTTGGCTTCACTGAGTGGAGCAGTGATTGATTGTTTTTGCCTGTTCAGGGTTCCTAAGTGTTTGATTTCTCCCAATTGGTTATGGAGGAAACTTCCAGAATATAGGGCAGGAAGATGACCAGTATGAATACTTATGCCCCAGCCAGTCGCTGGAAAGAAGCATCCAGAAGGCAGCTGGGGAGGAGATACAGTTTTGGGACGCTCTGGGTGAGCATTCTTCCTCTCCAGTAGGATTCCAAGTCTCTGGGGGATGCTGCCCCTACAGACAGCTGAAGGGAGCTAAAGAGCTGCAGTCTGGGCCTCAGCAAGAGCTGGGCTGAGGTCAGGGCCAGGAAAAGGGGTGGCCGGAAGGGGCAGCTACCCTGGGCACTGTTGTATTATGTGAGGTGAGGGACACTATTAGGAGACTGAGGGGGAGGGGATTTGTGTTGGGAGGGGGAATTTTGAAGGCAGCAGGGGAAAGAATTCTTCTACAAGGAAATATTTGGGGGGTCTGGGGGTAGGAGTGCTGATTTAGGGGGATTTGTGTTGGGAGGCGGAATTTGGAAGGCAGTAGGGGTAAGAATTGTTCTAGAAGGAGAAATTTGAGGGGTCAGGGGGTAGGAGTGCTGATTTAGGGGGATTTGTGTTGGGAGGCGGAATTTGGAAGGCAGTAGGGGTAAGAATTGTTCTAGAAGGAGAAATTTGAGGGGTCAGGGGGTAGGAGTGCTGATTTAGGGGGATTTGTGTTGGGAAGGGGGGGGAAGGGGGAGAGGATTTGTGCTAGGAGGGGAGATTTCAGCAGGGGGTGAACTTGTACTGTGAAGGTGGTAAGCATGCAGATTAGTGCTCAAGTTTTTTTTGGGAGGGGGGATTTTTCTGACACATAATGCCCATTCATCTAGGTGGTGAGGAGCACAGTTTGGCATGTTCGCCTGGGGCTCTAGATGACATTGTCTCGGCACTGGCTGAGGGCCTAGAGGAGAGTGATGCGTATTTCTGCAGGATGGCACTACCTTGAAGTCCTATAAACAGTGTCCTGTGGCAATCCTAACTAAAAAGAATTTCACCACTCTATAACAAGTCAGTAGTCTATAATATGCTGTCTTCTGCTGGCCAGTTCGTTGGGGCCCAAATGTTATGTCAGAGCGCTCAGGATAATGGCCCTTTATGCCCTGATGATGACACTAACTCTAGTCCCTTAAAACACTGATAATGTAATTGGCTCTGTGATACTCACAGGCAGCATTGTCCCTCTTTTATCAACGTATAATGTGAGTTGACCAACGTGATCCCGCCATCTTCTTGTCTTAGCAGACATTGTTACCATCACAACCTTCATACATTAACCTCCCTGGCGGTATGATTATTTCCGATTTTTGGTGCTGAAAGCGGTACCATTTTTTTGCATGGAAATATGTATTTTTTTATTGTAGGCTGTAATTTTTAGGAAAAACTCACTGAAATCTGTCCGAACAAGAGTCTAGTAAACATCCCGGGGAGGATAAAATTTGAAACACAAAATCATAAATTATAACTTAATAAATAATCATAAAAAATAATAATAATAAATTTAATTCAATAATATAATCAAACCAAAAACACTGAAATGTGAAATAGAGCGCCAAGTTCGCACATCGCTGAGCTCAGTCGCAAAATCGTTTTCAGTTTCTGATGACGAATTTCCCCCACGAATCATTATCACTCAATTCTGTAAGTGGTTCTGATTTACTATCGCTGTTCTCTAGCCGGTCTAAAACCGCGTCTGACCTAAAGGGACGCTTTTTGGACGCCATGGACGTTTCTCAGTTTCCAGGCAGAAAGAACAGACAAAATGCAGGCAGGGCGCCGGACAAAGCACTCGGGACAATATGTATGTGAAATAGGTTGAAACAGCAATGTTTTACTGTGTAAAATGAAAAAAAAAAAAAAGACATTTTTTAAAATTTTTAAATTTCCCGCCGCCGGCGGCGCCCGTACGTCCCGACGTCACAGGGACAGGACACAGAAGCCGGATGCCGGCATCGGCCGGAGGAGATGGCCGGGGACGCTGCAGGGGACACATCGTGGGAGCGCAGGGTAAGGTAAGTGAAGAACACATGCCGGAGCAGCGCCGCATGGTATTCCCGAGTGTAGCTCGGGGTTACCGCTTTTGGTACTGAAATGTTACCCCGAGCTACACTCGGGAATACCGCCAGGGAGGTTAAGCACCAAAAGCTGTACTTCTGGGTATGGAGGGTCAGGTGACTCATCCATGTGACAGTTCTGGACCAATTAACAATTTCACAGGGGAGCCTTGTGTGAACTACAACTCCAGCAACTTAAAGCTCAATCACTTTGTCTCTCACACTCCCCCCTTCCCAATGGAGCAAAGCAATTTTTACACTTCTTCCATGGACCTGTTTATTCAGCGATAATGACATCACTTAAGATAACAATGTAATACATATATGCTTTTTATTCATAAATATTGCCTTCCAACATATTTTCTTTTTGCATTTGCTTAGACCAGTGGTTCTCAACCTTTCTAATGCCGCGACCCCTTAATACAGTTCCTCATGTTGTGGTGACCCCCAACCATAAAATTATTTTCATTGCTACTTCATAACTGTAATTTTGCAGTGGGAGTAGTAGTGCCCCATCACTGGTGTCAGTGGGATGAATAGTGCCCCATCATTGGTGTCAGTGGGAGGAATAGTGCCCCATCACTGATGTCAGTGGGATGAATAGTGCCCCATCATTGGTGTCAGTGGGAGGAATAGTGCCCCATCATTGGTGTCAGTGGGAGGAATAGTGCCCCATCATTGGTGTCAGTGGGAGGAATAGTGCCCCATCATTGGTGTCAGTGGGAGGAATAGTGCCCCATCATTGGTGTCAGTGGGAGGAATAGTGCCCCATCGTTGGTATCAGTGGGATGAATAGTGCCCCATCACTGGTGTCAGTGGGAGGAATAGTGCCCCATCGTTGGTATCAGTGGGAGGAATAGTGCCCCATCATTGGTGTCAGTGGGAGGAATAGTGCCCCATCATTGGTGTCAGTGGGAGGAATAGTGTCCCATCATTGGTGTCAGTGGGAGGAATAGTGCCCCATCACTGATGTCAGTGGGATGAATAGTGCCCCATCACTGGTGTCAGTGGGAGGAATAGTGCCCCATCACTGATGTCAGTGGGATGAATAGTGCCCCATCACTGGTGTCAGTGGGATGCATAGTGCCCCATCACTGGTGTCAGTGGGAGGAATAGTGCCCCATCACTGATGTCAGTGGGATGAATAGTGCCCCATCACTGGTGTCAGTGGGATGCATAGTGCCCCATCGTTGCTATCAGTGGGAGGAATAGTGTCCCATCACTGGTGTCAGTGGGAGGAATAGTGCCCCATCACTGGTGTCAGTGGGAGGAATAGTGCCCCATCGTTGGTGTCAGTGGGAGGAATAGTGCCCCATTGTTGGTGTCAGTGGGAGGAATAGTGCCCCATCGTTGGTGTCAGTGGGAGGAATAGTGCCCCATCGTTGGTGTCAGTGGGAGGAATAGTGCCCCATCGTTGGTGTCAGTGGGAGGAATAGTGCCCCATCGTTGGTGTCAGTGGGAGGAATAGTGCCCCATCGTTGGTGTCAGTGGGAGGAATAGTGCCCCATCGTTGGTGTCAGTGGGAGGAATAGTGCCCCATCGTTGGTGTCAGTGGGAGGAATAGTGCCCCATCGTTGGTGTCAGTGGGAGGAATAGTGCCCCATCATTGGGGTCAGGGGGGGGGGAAATAGTGTCCCATCGTTGGTGTCAGTGGGGGGAGGAATAGTGCCCCATCACTGGTGTCAGTGGGAGGAATAGTGCCCCATCATTGATGTCAGTGTGGTGGAGGGGAGAATAGTGCCCCATCATTGGGGTCAGGGGGGGGGGGGGAAATAGTGCCCCATCATTGGTGTCAGTGGGGGGAGGAATAGTGCCCCATCGTTGGTGTCAGTGGGGGGAGGAATAGTGCCCCATCGTTGGTGTCAGTGGGGGGAGGAATAGTGCCCCATCGTTGGTGTCAGTGGGGGGAGGAATACTGCCCCATCGTTGGTGTCAGTGGGGGGAGGAATATTGCCCCATCCTTGGTGTCAGTGGGGGGAGGAATACTGCCCCATCGTTGGTGTCAGTGAGGGGAGGAATAGTGCCCCATCGTTGGTATTAGTGACACAAATGATGGGGCACTATTCCTCCCACTGACACCAATGATACTTACTTTGCTGACCCCTGTTCCAGCCTGGGCTCGCTCTCTCACTTACCTGTCAGCTGTCTTCCTTCTCTGGCCGCTCTCCTCTTCACTCGCTCCGGCAGCTCCCTCGGTCTTCTTTGATGTACGCGCGCTGCCGCTCGGCTCCTCCTCTCCAAGCTCCACCTCCTCGCCGGTGATTGGCCGCCTGTGTGCCTCTCCTGAGCTACAGTTCCGGTGGCCAATCAGCGGCGAGGAGGCGGAGCTGCTGAGCGATCCCGGAGGTGTGGCCAGGTGACAGGAGCAGCGTATCATCCCGCCCACACATCGCCGGAGACAGCAGCGGTGTCTCGGTTCCTAAGACCATCGGAAATATGTGTTTTCCGATGGTCTTAGGCGACCCCTGGGAAATGGTCGTTCGACCCCTAAAGGGGTCGCGACCCCCAGGTTGAGAACCGCTGGCTTAGACAGTTAAACGTAACAAAACTATTTATTATTTATTTATTTCAGGTACTTATACAGCGCCGTCAATTTACGCCGCACTTTACATATATATTGTACATTCACATCAGTCCCCGCCCCCGAGGAGCGTACAATCTAAGGTCCCTAACTCACATTATTATTATTATACAGTATATAGCGCCAAAAGTTTGATCAGCGCTGTACATTATAATGGGAGACAATACAGTAACAATACAATGTGATACACGAGGGGATCGAGGGCCCTGCTCCTTGGAGCTTACAATCTAGGAGGGAGGGGATAGTGGTACAGGAGGAAATAGCTGTGGGGGATGGAGTAGTGGGAAGAGAGGAGGAGATCAGCAGTTAGGTGAGGGTGGGGTAGGCTTCTCTGAAGAGATGGGTTTTCAGGGTGCGCCTAAAGGTGAGGAGGGAAGGTGACAGTCTGATGGATTGGGGTAGTGAGTTCCAGAGGATGGGGGAGGCCCTGGAGAAGTCTTGGAGATGGGCATGGGAGGAGGAGACCAGGGAACTGGAGAGTAGGAGGTCTTGTGAGGAGCGGAGTGTGCATGTTGGGTGGTACTTGGATATTAGGTCAGTGATGTAGTTTGGGGCAGTATGGTGGACGGCTTTGTACGTCAGTGTTAATATTTTATCTGTTGGGCAATCGGAAGCCAGTGGAGGGATTGGCAGAGGGGGGTGGTGGACACTGAGTGGAGGGATTGGCAGAGGGGGGTGGAGGACACTGAGTGGAGGCCAGTGGAGGGATTGGCAGAGGGGGGTGGAGGACACTGAGTGGAGGCCAGTGGAGGGATTGGCAGAGGGGGGTGGAGGACACTGAGTGGAGGCCAGTGGAGGGATTGGCAGAGGGGGGTGGTGGAGATGGAGCGGTTGGTGAGGTGGATGAGTCTGCCAGCAGTATTCAGGATGGACTGAAGTGGGGATAGCCTGCGGCGAGGCAGGCCAGTGAGGAGGGAGTTGCAGTAGTCAAGTCGTGATATGATGAGGGAGTGGATGAGTTGCTTTGTGGTTTCTGGGGTTAGGAACGTGCGGATTTTGTAGATGTTGCGGAGGTGGAGTCTACATGAATTTGTCAGCGATTGGACATGGGGCTGGAAGGACAGATTGGAGTCTAGAATGACACCTAGGACTTTGGCTTGCGGGGTGGGACTGATGGTGGCATTGTTGGTTGTGATGGAGAAGTCAGAGGGGGGCGCGGGCTGGGGGGAAAACTAGGAGCTCGGTTTTAGCAATGTTTAGTTTGAGGAAGTGGAGTGACATCCAGTCTATGTCGTTCAGAAGGCTAGTGATTCGGGTGGAGACTGAAGGGGTGAGGTGAGGGGTGGAGAGATAGATTTGAGTGTCATCGGCATAGAGGGGGCATTCCTACACATACTGGGGCCAATTTAGACAGGAGCCAATTCACCTACCAGCATGTCTTTGGAGTGTGGGAGGAAACTGGAGTACCCGGAGGAAGCCCATGCAGGCACAGGGAGAACATGCAAACTCCAGGCAGGTGGTGCCCTGGTTGGGATTCGAACCAACGACCCGAGTACTGCCAGGCGGAAGTGCTAACCATTTAGCCACTGTGCTGCCCAAAACTAAAAAAAGAGCACTTTTTCTTGCCAAGTGTTAGTTTAAAAATAGTGTACCTGGCACCCGGCGATCTCCGGGGATTTGAGACGGGGGAGAGACCTGTATGTAAGCAATACAGATCTCTCCCTCAGTTCCTGCACACTGCTTTGTATGGCTCTGCATAGCAGAGTCATACAAAGCAGTGTGCTTAAATTATAACACCCACCCCCACAGTAAAACACTCCCAGAACACAGTTAACCCTTTGATTGCCCCAGATGTTAACCCTTTCCTGCCCAGTGCCATTAGTAGAGTGTCAGTGCGTTTTATTAGCACTGATTGGTGTCACTGAGGATACAAGTGACACCAAGTCAATTCCCCCCCCCAGGGTCAGAATGCCCGTCGCAGTCATGCTATAAGTTGCTGATCGCCACCATTATTAGTTAAAAAAAAAAATTCCAGTATCTATACCGCCATTTGTAAACGCTATAACTTTCATGTAAACCAATTAATTTACACATAGCGGGATTTTGTTTAGCAAAGAGAGCAGAATACATTTTGGCCTAAATTTAGGACAAAATTAGGGGTTTTTTAATTTTTTACTGGACATGTTTTATAACAAAAAGTCAAAATTATTGTTTTTGTTTTTTCAAAATTGTGGGCCTTTCTAAGTTAATAGCACAAAAAATAAAAACGCACAGGCAATCAAATACCACCAAAAGAAAGCTCTATTTGTTGGGGAAAAAAAGGACGTAAATTTCATTTGGGTGCAGCACTGCACGACCGCGCAATTGTCAGTTAAAGTAAGGCAGCGCCATATCGCAGAACATGGCCTGGCCAGGAAGGGGAGGGGAATCCCATGGAGGGCGAGGGGTTAAAATATCACCAAAATGATGATTCTGGTACATAGCATTGCGAAGTTGTTTTGGTTTTGTTTTTTTTGCCACTGTTGCACCTTTTTAAATTTTGCGCCATGTAAATATACAGCACGTTATGCAGGCCATACACGGGTCGAATTCCAAACAAATTTTCTTCAGAAAGTCGGAAATTTTGTGCGTTTTGTAATCCGATGGTACCACCATTGGTTTTGAAATTCAAGCCACCAAGCTTTCAATTTCACCTCGTGTTGCTACAGAAAAGAATTTTCGTGGCCAAGAATTTTCTTTTCTTCCCAGGTCACCGCTTTATATTTCTCGCACGATTCTCCCATCGTTGATTCAAAATTCGTTAGTCTTTCAAAACATTTCCAACATGCCCGATCACTCAAATTCGATGGTCACATGAAAATCGCCTGTCTCTTTGGCCCACTAATGGTGCGAAATTTGAACGAAAATTCTTAGAAAAGATTTTCAAAAGAAAATTCTTTTGGAATTCGATCCGCGTATGGATGACTTTACGTGTGCAAAAATATGAACAAATATTCCCCCGGGAAAAACTCACATACCAACATCGCGGTGCGTATCGCTAGTTTCAGCAGGTGTGGCGGGGCGGCTAGATACGCCTGGTCTGGCCCCTCCTCAATTAATAGCAGACCGACTCTTACAGGTGTAACGCTTTATATTCGGTATATTGCTCCACTTATCCCCCCCTTAGCCCCCGGTTCACATCTATGTGGCCGGGCGGGCCACGTTCTGCGCAGGCAGGAGAGCCCATTCATTTGAATGGACTCCTGTGCCCGTGACATGCAGGGAAGAAGTCCCGGCACTCCCAAAAATACAGCCGAGATTCCCAGTACGGTTGCGTTTTCCAGTGCGGGCGGCGTGCCATCAGAACTAATGGCACACGCCCACGGGTCCGCATTCCTCTGTGCGGGTGGTGAGGGTGCATGGATTTTCGTGCGGATCCACAGCGGCACCACCCGCACAGATGTGAACCTAGTCTTAGGGGATGTCATATATATCCACAGTTTTTTCTGATTGGATGTGTCGGGTGAACCAGTTGTCCCCCTTTTTTTTTTTTTTTTTTTATATCTTTGTTCATGTTGGTTTAATTTTGATTTTTGTTCCTTTCCCCCATTTATATATACATCTTGATGGGGAGGAATAAAAGGTAAAAAGGAAAAAAGTTATGTATTGTCAAGATAGCCGTGGATCCTTGTGTCTACTGCTAGGATTGGTCGTTGCTTCAGTTCTTCTGTATGTTACAGGATCTGCGTATCCGCATTGTTTTGCCTATACATAATTCCGTTGGTAGAGAAATATTATGGTTGATTCTTAAACTCTGTTCACTGTCTTGACAATTAAAGTTGTTTGGATTTTAAAAAAAAAAAATTAACAAACAAAACATAAAAAAACAAAAAAAAAGTTTATATTTTAACCACTTCCCATCTGGTCCATATTTATAAACGTCCTCCCCGCTTCCCAGCTTGTGCACGCTCCCTGGGAGAGCACGTACCGCGATCCGGTGCCCGCTGTGTCCTCCAGATAATCACTGTACTCTGTGTGGTCCTGATCATGTGATCACTGATTGGCCAACCAGTGATCACATGAATAGTAGTAAGCAAGATGTCACTTCTGATATCATTGCTTACTACGTGTGAATCTGTGAATGATCACAGAGATCACATGGTACAGGGCTATTCACAACAGCCTTGTACCATGTGACAAGCTGTGAAAAATCAAAGCTCACACAGTATTTCTCAGTGGCTGCAAGAATGCAGCCAGAGAGAAGGACAAATGATTGCTTTTACAACCTTTATGGGTGTAAAAGCAATCTGTGTAGTAAAAAAGAAAATCTTCATCACCCCCCACAAGTAGTACAGTGTCACTATGGTGTACTGTACTGCTAGGGTGACAGTATGTTAAAAAAAAAAATATTAAATTAAAATGTAAAATAATTTTTGGTTATAAACTAATTTGGATTATTTTTTTTTTACTAAAAAGATAACTGAATTAATTTTGGCCAAGATTTATGAAGAAAGATTATTTGCTAAATTTTAGAAAAACACTTTTTTGTAAATTTTTTGACTTTTTCATTTATATAGCAAAAAAAAAAAAATCTTAAGGGTGAATAAATACCACCAAAATAAAGTTTTATCTGTCTCAAAAAAATGCCCAAAAAATCATATGGGTACAGTGTTGCATGACCGCGCAATTGTCATTCAAAGTGTGATAGCGCTGAAGGGGGGGAAAGTGTCCGGACTGGAAGGGGGGGGAAAGTGTCCGGACTGGAAGGGGGGTGAAAGTGTCCGGACTGGAAGGGGGGTGAAAGTGTCCGGACTGGAAGGGGGGGAAAGTGTCCGTACTGGAAGGGGGGTGAAAGTGTCCGGACTGGAAGGGGGTGAAAGTGTCCGGACTGGAAGGGGGGGAAAGTGTCCGGACCGGGAAGGGGGTGAAAGTGTCCGGACTGGAAGGGGGGGAAAGTGTCCGGACTGGAAGGGGGTGAAAGTGTCCGGACTGGAAGGGGGGGAAAGTGTCCGGACCGGGAAGGGGGTGAAAGTGTCCGGACTGGAAGGGGGTGAAAGTGTCCGGACCGGGAAGGGGGGGAAAGTGTCCGGACTGGAAGGGGGGGAAAGTGTCTGGACTGGAAGGGGGGGAAAGTGTCCGGACTGGAAGGGGGTGAAAGTGTCCGGACTGGAAGGGGGGGGAAAGTGTCCGGACTGGAAGGGGGGTGAAAGTGTCCGGACTGGAAGGGGGGTGAAAGTGTCCGGACTGGAAGGGGGGCGAAAGTGTCCGGACTGGAAGGGGGGGGAAAGTGTCCGGACTGGAAGGGGGGGGAAAGTGTCCGGACTGGAAGGGGGGTGAAAGTGTCCGGACTGGAAGGGGGGTGAAAGTGTCCGGACTGGAAGGGGGGTGAAAGTGTCCGGACTGGAAGGGGGGCGAAAGTGTCCGGACTGGAAGGGGGTGAAAGTGCCCGGACTGGAAGGGGGGGAAGTGTCTGGACTGGAAGGGGGGGAAGTGTCCGGACCGGGAAGGGGGGAAAGTGTCTGGACTGGAAGGGGGTGAAAGTGTCCGGACTGGAAGGGGGTGAAAGTGTCCGGACTGGAAGGGGGGTGAAAGTGTCCGGACTGGAAGGGGGGTGAAAGTGTCCGGACTGGAAGGGGGGCGAAAGTGTCCGGACTGGAAGGGGGTGAAAGTGCCCGGACTGGAAGGGGGGGGGGAAGTGTCTGGACTGGAAGGGGGGGAAGTGTCCGGACCGGGAAGGGGGGAAAGTGTCTGGACTGGAAGGGGGTGAAAGTGTCCGGACTGGAAGGGGGTGAAAGTGTCCGGACTGGAAGGGGGGGGAAGTGTCTGGACTGGAAGGGGGGGAAGTGTCTGGACTGGAAGGGGGGGAAGTGTCCGGACTGGAAGGGGGGGAAGTGTCTGGACTGGAAGGGGGTGAAAGTGTCCGGACTGGAAGTGGTTAATGGTGCTCCACGCTTTTGGGTCATGCCCCAGGATGAAATGTTTCTGGAACTCCGTAGTGCATTATGCAACCACCTACTTGGTAAACTACCTACCTGGAGCCGGCACCAGCAGCGTCTATGACCTGCAGTTTGATTATATGATTTTTGTTTGTGCTGTTTTACCCTGCTTGCAAAAATCTGCCATGTGGAAAACTGTGACGATATTGGTCATTTTTGACATAGTAGAACATGATTTGCCTTCTAATATTTAATGTCTGGCGAGTTATTACTCACTGCATGTGGGGTACACAATTGCATCATTGGATCACCCGATGTTCATTTGGGCACATGGTGTGGATAGCTATCCTGTGGAATTATTTTATGGACTTTTTTTTTTTTTTTATGGACACTTTCATATTTATTTTGACACTCTGTTGATGTCGATCAGTGTGTATTATAATTATTCATGTAAGAAGTGGTCACTGTAATGGTTGATACCCACATAGAAGAAAAATATATTTGAAATATATTTAAAAAATATTCTTCCCAAATATAGATATATATTTGAAATGCTACAATTTTGTCCATATTCAATATATATACTGCATGTTAAAATGCGTTTTTGTTACAACATATGAAAAATATTTTTAAAAATACATTTCAAATATACCGTATGTCTTTAAAAATACAAATCTATATTTTTGGAATGCATTTACAAATATATGTAAAAATGACTTTATTAATATTTGTTTAAAAAAAAATCTGAAGAATATATTTAAATAAAATATATTTTTCTAAATATATTCTTCAGATTTTTTTTAACATATAAAAAAAAGAAATTTTAACATATATTTGTAAATGTATTCCAAAAATGTAGATTTGAATTTTTAAAAGACATGCAGTATATTTGAAATGTATTTTTTTAAATATTTTTCATAGATTTTGTAATAAAAACACACTTCAACATGCAGTGTGTGTATGTATGTATGTATGTATGTATGTATGTATATATATATATATATATATATATATATATATATATATATATATATATATATATATATATATATACAGTATATATGTATGTGTGTGTATATATATTGAAATATATTGAAAATGGCTGAAATTGTAGCATTTCAAATATATGTTTCTTCCATATGGGTATGAGTATTGCCTTTTTTCTTAGATTCATATTTATAGTGTTATTACACACACAGTTTTTGTCTTTCTCTGCAAGGAGATAGAGATACAATGTATAATGGAATGTATATAATGATACAATGTATAATGGAATGTATATAATGATACAATGCATAATGGGATGTATATAACGATACAATGTATAATAGAATGTGTATATAATGATACAATGTATAATGGGATGTATATAATGATACAATGTATAATGGAATGTATATAATGATACAATGTATAATGGAATGTATATAATGATACAATGTATAATGGGATGTATATAATGATACAATGCATAATGGGATGTATATAATGATACAATGCATAATGGGATGTATATAATGATACAATGTATAATAGGATGTGTATATAGTGATACAATGTATAATAGGATGTATATAATGATACAATGTATAATGGGATGTATATAATGATACAATGCCTAATGGGATGTATATAATGATACAATGCATAATAGAATGTGTATATAACGATACAATGTATAATGGGATGTATATAATGATACAATGCATAACGGGATGTATATCATGATACAATGCATAACGGGATGTATATCATGATACAATGCATAAAGGGATGTATATCATGATACAATGCATAAAGGGATGTATATCATGATACAATGCATAACGGGATGTATATCATGATACAATGCATAATAGAATATATGTAATTATACAATATATCTCTCTCCTCCATTCGGTGAGAAAAAAACCCAAGGGAGTCTGGGCTGTACAGTGACTGATCACTGCAATAGCCAATCAGAGGCTATCACAGTGATCATGTGACCTGGCATCGGGAGTTCTGGATCCCAATAGTTAGAACAGGACCCGGGGCTCTCAGTGACACTGCGGTCTTTGTGCTGGGAGTGCGCTGGGAGTGCGCTGTGCGGCGCGCTCTCAGCACACAGACAGGTATGCAAATATGTGGCCCCATGGAAAAAAGCCCAGTTCTGTGAGGCCGCCTGTTATGTCAGTGTCATGGGGGGTTAAACTACCCACCTGTAACTCCTGAATGGGCTCTTTTTTGGTCTAATCAATTTCCCGAACATTCAGATCTCAAGGGGCTGCAAGAAACTCTTTACTATCATATCCCTTGCGGCACGGAAAACTTTTTTACATGAGCAGATCTAAGCAGGACCCCCTACTATCTCTTTATTCACAGCGATTATCCTACATTTTTTGCATGGGATGGGTGGAGGTCTCCTTGCATAAGGAATTACGGGTTCAAAATGTTTTCAACATTTGGCAATCCTTCATTCGAAGCTTGCCTGTGGAAAGAACAGAAGGTATGCTTCTGGCACTGCTCGAGGATGACCGCAGATAAAGTTCACCCCGCCGGCAGAGGAAGGAAGATGGGAGTAACTCCAGAAACTTCACAATGTAGATGAACGTTGCTCAAACCAATCCCCAGGAGTGAGAGAGGAACTGAATGTAGTGAGATGGCTTCGGCCGTCCCTCTGCGTTTCGCCCTGCCCATAGGGGGCATGGTCACAGAGGCATGGTCACAGAGGCATGGTCACAGAGCTGTGACTAAGCCCCATATGGGCGGGGCGAAACGCATCAGAGGGCATGGCCAGAGGGACGGCTGAGGCCATCTCATTACATCCCGTTCCTCTCTGACTCCTGGGGATCGGTTTGCGCGAGGTTCATCTTTCCTGTAGAAACTCAACAATCTACACTCACTGGCCACTTTATTAAGTCCACCTTGCTAGTACCGGGTTGGACCCCGGCAGACCACACGGCAAACAAAGCATCTTCCTAGGGTGGCATTTTTTAGGGGAGCAGCCCACCCAAAAGAGGGGACATATGCAGCGTGGGATCCAGGTGGGATCCGAGAGGGGCTGCTTGATGGTGTATGCAGAGCCCAACTGTCGTTTCTGGGGATGGCCAGAGCTCTGAAGGCGAGTGTCTTTCTGTTGCCAGTGGGGGGGGGTGTTAGTAGAAGGATCCTCAGGTGGGGGATGGGGCAGGGGTGCTGCTGGCCACTGTCAGTCTCTCTCTCTGCAGTGGGGGGGGGGAGTCTGGTGTTGGTTGGTATCACCAGGCTCTCTCTCCGTGGCGGGGGGGGGGGGGTCTGGTGTTGGTTGGTGTCAGGCTCTCTCTCTGTGGGGGGGGGTCTGGTTTTGGTGTCAGGCTCTCTCTCCATGGGGGGGGGTCTGGTGTTGGTTGGTGTCAGGCTCTCTCTCTGTGGGGGGGGGTCTGGTTTTGGTGTCAGGCTCTCTCTCCTCGTGGGGGGGGGGGGGGTGTCTGGTGTTGGTTGGTGTCAGGCTCTCTCTCCGTTGGGGGGGTCTGATGTTGGTTGGTGTGAGGCTTTTTCTCCGTAGGGGGGGGGTCTGGTGTTGGTTGGTGTCAGGCTCCCTCTCCACGTGGGGGGGGGGGGTCTGGTGTTGGTTGGTGTCAGGCTCTCTCTCCGTGGGGGGGGGGGGGTCTGGTGTTGGTTGGTGTCAGGCTCTCTCTCAGTGGGGGGGGGGGGTCTGGTGTTGGTTGGTGTCAGGCTCTCTCTCCAGGTGGGGGGAGGGTCGTGTGTTGGTTGGTGTCAGGCTGTCACTCCGTGGGGGGGTTCTGGTGTTGGTTGGTGTCAGGCTTTCTCTCCATGGGTGGGGGGGGGGGTCTGGTGTTGTTTGGTGTCAGGCTCTCTCTGCCGGGAAAGGGGGAGGCATCACACAAGCTAAATACACCACTGCCCCCTTTTGCCTTCATTCTTCGTGGCATCGATTCAACAAGGTGTTGGAAACATTCCTCAGAGATTTTGGTCCATATTGACATGATAACGTCATGCAGTAGCTGCAGATTTGTCAGCTGCACATCCATGAACCGTTGATACGAGGCAGGATGGATCCCCCACCCCATGACACCACCACCAGCCTGAACCGTTGATACAAGGCAGGATGGATCCCCCACCCCATGACACCACCACCAGCCTGAACCATAGATACAAGGCAGGATAGATCCACCACACCATGACACCACCACCAGCCTGAACCATTGATACAAGGCAGGATGGATCCACCACACCATGACATCACCACCACCAGCCTGAACCATTGATACAAGGCAGAATGGATCCACCACACCATGACACCACCACCACCAGCCTGAACCATTGATACAAGGCAGGATGGATCCACCACACCATGACACCACCACCAGCCTGAACCGTTGATACAAGGCAGGATGGATCCCCCACACCATGACACCACCACCACCACCAGCCTGAACCGTCGATACAAGGCAGGAGGGCTCCACCACACCATGACACCACCAGCCTGAACCGTTGATACAAGGCAGGATGGATCCATGCTTTCATGTTGTTTATGCCAAATTCTGACCCTACAATCTGAATGTTGCAGATGAAATCCAGACTCCTCAGACCAGCCAACATTTTTCTAATCTTCTATTGTCCAATTTTGGTGATCCTGTGTGAATTGTAGCCTCCGTTTCCTGTTCTTAACTGACAGGAGTGGCACCCGGTGTGGTCTTCTGCTGCTGTAGCCCATCTGGTTCAAGGTTGGACGTGTTGTGCGTTCAGAGATGGTATTCTGCATACCTTGGGTGTAACGAGGGGTTATTAGAGTTACTGTTGCCTTTCTATCATCTGGAACCAGTCTGTCCATTCTCCTCTGACCTCTGACACCAACAAGGCATTTTCTTCCACACAACTGCCGCTCACTGGATATTTTCTCTTTTTCGGACCATTCTCTGTAAACCCTAGAGATGGTTGTGCGGGAAAATCCCAGGAGATCAGCAGTTTTTGAAATACTCAGACCAGCCCGTTTTGCACAACAACCATGCCACGTTTAAGGTCAATTAAATCCCCTTTCTTCCCCATTCTGATGCTCGGTTTGAACTTCAGCAAGTCGTCTTCACCACGTCTAGATGCCTAAATGCATTGAGTGGCTGCCGTGTGATTGGCTGATTAGCAAATTGTGTTACCAAGCCATTGAACAGGTGGACCTAATAAAAGTGGACGGGGAGTATATAATGTAATGCTTTCAATATTCTCCAAGAGATCTATCTAGACTCCTAGCCAATGATCCTCCGATCGACATTCCGCGACCCCTTATTAATCTAAGAATTGAGGCCGCCTCCTCCTCTTCCCTTTGCTTACTACTTCTTAGTCTGACCGTCTTCCTCTCAAATGTTTCCTAATCTACACCACTACACCCAGATTTGTTGGGTCTCTCAACTCATACTAACATACTGTTGTGGCCAAGTTGTGGATCGGCACTGCTGCAGGGTGGCCGCTCTGCGCTAGATCACATATGTGATACATGATCCGCCTCTTCCAGGTAGGGGGCACGCGCTCGGCCGTCGCCCTGGCTGTGCTGTGATTCGTTACAGCACAAGCTGATCAGCGGGTCCCGGCCAATGATATATGGACCCGCTGATCAGTGGAGCGGATGACCGGAGAGAGCTCTGTGATTGTAAACAACACAGAGCTCTGTCCTGACAGAAGTGATGCGCTGGTTTTTGTTTCCCTGCAAAACAGGGAATAAAATCAGGGACATCCCTTCATCAAATCAGCAAACTGTAAACACTTTACACATTTATTTCATTTATTTATTTTAGGTACTTGTATAGCGATGTCAATTTCTTCAGTGCTTTACATATATATATTGTACATTCACATCAGTCCCTGCCCCTGAGGAGCGTACAATCTAAGGTCCCTAACCCTCAAGGGGTGTACAATCTAAGGTCCCTAACCCTCAAGGGGTGTACAATCTAAGGTCCCTAACCCTCAAGGGGCGTACAATCTCAGGTCCCTAACTCACATTCATACATACACATACTAGGGACAATTTAGACAGGAGCCAATTCACCTATCAGCATGCTTTGGAGTGTGGGAGGAAACTGAAGTGCCCGGAGGAAACCCACGCAGGCACAGGGAGAACATGCAAACTTCATGCAGGTGGTGCCATGGATTGTTAGGCACACAGTTAACCCTTTGATCGCCCACAGATGTTAACCCCTTCCCAGCCAGTCTCATTAGTACAGTGTCAGTGTATATTATTAGCACTGATCACTGGTATGATGTCACTGGTTATAGCTGTCATTTAGTCAGTTCCCACACAGCATCAGTTAGTGTCAGACTGTCCGCCATACTATCACAGTCCCGCTATAAGTCACTTATCGCCGCCACTACTAGTATCGGATAAATAAATAAAAATTTTAATACACTGTTTATCCAATAGTTTGTACACGCTATAACTTTCACGCAAACCAATTAATATACGTCTATTGGGATTTTTTTTTTTTACCAAAAATATGTAGCAGAATATATTTTAGCCTAAATTTATGAAGAAATTATGATTTTTTTTTATATGTTTTATAGCAGAAAGTAAAAAATATTGTTTGTTGTTTTTCAACATTTTCAGTCATATAATAAAAAATGTAAAAACCCAGTGGTGATCAAAGGCCACTAAAAAAAGCTCTATTTGTGTGAAAAAAAAATTATACAAATTTAATTTGGGTACAGTGCATGCGTACAGTGTTGCATGACCACGCAATTGTCAGTTAAAGCAGCACAGTGCCGAATAGCAACAAAAGGCCTGGTCATGTAGGGGATAACATATTCCAGAGGTCAAGTGGTTAATGGTGAATAAAATAGCCGAACAACAAAAAAATAAACAATCAGGAAAATAATAATTGCATGGATAAGGAGAATAAGGAGTTAATTAGGCCCGATTAGAGTACACTAAGGGTTAATAAGGGGTTAAACCAGCAATGGGCAAACTACGGCCCGGCGGACCTTTTAATCCGGCCCGCGGAGCTAGGCTCCCGCTAGGCTCCTCTCACAGTCCGCCCTGAAGACCGGTGTAGCATGAAAATCTGTCTCCTATGAGGATCTGTCCCCTTCGACGTATCTGCGCATGTGCCGGAGATCGCCGATCGGCTGCTAATGCCTGAAACTGGCACATGCGCAGATACGTCGAGGGGGACAGATCCTCATAGGAGACAGATTTTCATGCTACACCGGAACGGCGCGGGAACACGGCGAGAGGAACGCGCGGAGCAAAGGAAAGTGAATTGACACAGGGAGGACTTGGGGACTTAATATGGGGGATGAATTACTATATGGGGAATGAATTACTATGGGGGATGAATTACTATATGGGGAATGAATTACTATATGGGGGATGAATTACTATATGGGGGATGAATTACTATGGGGGATGAATTACTATATGGGAGATGAATTACTATGGGGGATGAATTACTATATGGGGGATTAATTACTATGGGGGATTAATTACTATATGGGGGATTAATTACTATGGGGGATTAATTACTATGGGGGATGAATTACTATATGGGGGATGAATTACTATGGGGGATTAATTACTATGGGGGATGAATTACTATAGGGGGGATGAATTACTATAGGGGGGATGAATTACTATGGGGGATGAATTACTATATGGGGGATGAATTACTATGGGGGATGAATTACTATATGGGGGATGAATTACTATGCTTACTATGGGGGAATATTACTATACTTACTATGGATGACACATACACATCATTCATCTACTCTTGGTCCGGCCCCCGGGTCCAATATATGAACCCATTGCGGTCCTCAAGTCAAAAAGTTTGCCCACCCCTGGGTTAAACGGAGAAACATTTTATTTAAAATAACTTTTTTTTGTACTCATCAGGTTGCTTTAACTGACATCATCTGCAGATGGAAATGTATCCCTTTGATCTGCAGATTAATGAGCAGAAGGATACAAATGTAACAATATGTTACATTGTATCTTTCTTTAGCAATGTTATTTATAAACACTGTCAGACCACCTTCTCTGTGTATACAGCAAGGCCAGCTTTGATTAACCCCTCCCCCTTCCTGACCAGGCCATTCTTTGCAATACGGCGCTGGGTTATTTTAACTGACAATTGCGCGGTCATGCAACGCTGCACCCAAATGAAATTTACATCCTTTTTTTCCCACCAATAGTTTCTTTCGGTGGTATTTGATCATCTCTGTTTTTATTTTTTGCGCTATAAACAAAAAAAGACCGACAATTTTGAGAAAAAACTATATTTTTTACTTTTTGCCATTAAATGTCCAGTAAAAGAATTTTAAAAATCACATTCAGTCATAAATTTAGGCCAAAATGTATTCTGCTCCGTGTCTTCGCTAAAACAAACAACACAATATGTGTAAATTAGTTGGTTTACGTGAAAGTTGTAGCGTTTACAAATGGCGGGATAGATACTGGGATTTTTTTTTACTAGTAACGGCGGCGATCAGCGACTTATAGCGGGACTGCGGCGGGCGTTCTGACATTGGGGGAGGGAACTGACTTGGTGTCACTGACATCACCAATACAGTGATCGGTGCTAATAAAAAGCACTGAAACTGTACTAATGGCACTGGGCAGGAAGGGGTTAGCATCTGGGGCCATCAAAGGGTTAACTGTGTGTTGTTTCACTGTGTAAGCATGCTGCTATGCAGAGCCATACAAAGCAGCATGCAGGAGCTGATAGGGGAGAGATCTGTGTTGGTTTTACACAAGTCTCACCCTTTGATAATTCTTGGAAATCACCGGGTGCTGGCGGGGAATCACCGGCTGGGATCCGGTGATTAACAGCCGAGGCCGCAAACGGCGGCACGGGTGCACGCCCCCTACCCGAAACTGCAAAATCACGTGTATATATATATAATATGTGATTTTGTGCACCGTACTGCCCTGTAGCAGTATTTCTGCTATAGGGAGGTGCGGAAGCAGTTAATCGGAACCAAGTTTGTTTTGTACTGGGAGGGCGAGCAGGGCAGAAGAACTGGACATGCTGCACATGCCCTATACACAACAATTACCTCTTTTCGTCCGTGTGTAGCACACCCAAAGTCTGGAACTAGTTAAACAGGGCTTTACTATGTCTCGCAACCACTGGTCAGAGCCACAGGGGAGCACAAAAAAGGTCAGTAAAGTAGCTGTAGACCAGGGTATCTCAACTAGGGGTCCTCTGGGGGTTGTTAGGGGTTCCTAGAGCAATTTCTGCCTCTCACTGACACCATCGATCTATTTAGCTATCTTTAAGGGGGGCTAATTTTTCCCAATGACCACAAATGAAAGGAACGTTCTTCCCACTGACCATCACACTAATGTACCATGAGTTGTAGGTACGGTACAGTCATTTTTAGCAGGGGTTCCCTGAGAACAGAAAGTCATTTTTTCAGGGTTCCCCTTTGTTGAAAGGCAGGTGAAAAGGAATGTTACCTCGTACTGCGTAGGCAAAGCGCAGATTCATTGTAAGGTGTCCATGCAAGGTCTGGTTAATGTCAAGATTAGGTCCAAACCTGATATCAGCTAGCACCACATCTGCCCTTGTATGTGGTCATTGTACAACTATTTATTTATTACAGGTACTTGTATAGTGCCGTCAATTTACATATTTATTGTACATTTGCATCAGTCCCCGCCCCCAAGGAGCGTACAATCTAAGGTCCCTAACTCGCATTCATACATACACATACTAGGGACAATTTAGACAGGATACAATTCACCTACCAGCATGTCTTTGGAGTGTGGGAGGAAACTGGAGTACCCAGAGAAAACCCACGCAGGCACAGGGAGAACATGTAAACTTCAAGCAGGTGATTCCGTGGTTGGGATTTGAACCGACAACCCGAGTACTGCCAGGCGGAAGTGCTAATCCTTTAGCCACAGTGCTGCCCACTAGTCCCTACATGAACCAGTCATTTGGCCTGGGAGTTGATTACCCAAGTGTGTCACATTTCTACATACATGTGTAGCCAAAGTTGTGGAATTTTAGCTCAACGTGAATATATGGTCATATTTACAAACTATTTAGCGATGTCATACATTCTTGCTCCAAAAAGAAAAAAATCCTCCTGCTCTTATATGGGTGAACCTAATTATAGACGCTATCACTCAACCTTGACCAATAAGTGAATGAACAATATATATATATATATAGTGAAGAGCTAATAATAATAATTAACAAATCAACATAGGATATTAAATTATTATAATACTATATATAATTTAATATATGTTGATTTGTTAATTATTATTATTAGCGCTTCACTATTTATATATATATATATATATATATATATATATTTAAGATTCTTGATCCAGTTGTCTGTTTTCCCCGTGACACGGTCTGAAGATCTGTGACCTTAATCGAGAAAGCTGAGGGTCCTGCTCCAGGTCCCCAATCCAATGGACTCCGGTGACTGACATTGAAGGGGTGGAAGGAGCCCATCCCAGCTCAGTGCATACTCATGAGCAAAGGATAATTCAAATGCCGATCGCCAGGACAGCCCGGGTGTGAGATATGTGAAAGCGGCTTCACCCTGGCTCTGAACAGGCCATGCCCTCTGGTGCATTTTGCCCCTGCCCACAGGCACAGCTGCTGTTAGAAACCACAGGGCCCCATACAGCCAACCTGGCAGGGCCACCCCCCCCCTCCAAAAAAAACATAGTTTACTATGCTTCAGTTGTAAATGAACACAGTGAGTGATCAGTGTCAATCACTGGTCTATCACATCAAATCCCAATAAAATACATTGACGGTTTTGGTTGTAACATAACATGGGGAAAATCTCAAGGGCAAGGAAGACTTTTTCAAGGCTCTGTATATAGTTGTCCTTAGGGCTGCTGTTAGAAACCACCAGGCCCCATACAGCCAACCTGACAGGACCCCTCCCCCCCAAAAAAAAAACCAGTTTACTACGCTTCAGTTTGAATGAACACAGTAAATCATCAGTACCGATCACTCATTGTGTTCATTCAGTAAAGGAATGGGCTGGTAAATGTGACATATTTACTGGATCCTTCCCCCCCCCTTCTCTATCCTGAAGGATCCTATTGTGTTCCTGTAGCTGCTGATGGAAAGGAGAGGAGGGCAGCCGGCAGCACTGGGGTGGGGAAACACAGGGAGGCCTGGGAAGCAGGGGAAACGTATGGTGCACAGGTAGGGTGATGGGTGCACCAGGGGGGAAATTACTAGAATGGACCGCCTGTATGGCTCTCTCTGTAGCAGCTGAAAGCTATCAACAGAGAAAGGAGAAGAAACCGGCTTTCAGCTGCTGCAGAGAGAGAGGAGAAGAAGCCCGCTTTCAGCTGCTGCAGGGAGAGAGGAGAAGAAGCCGGATTTCAGCTGCTGCAGAGAGAGAGGAGAAGAAGCTGGCTTTCAGCTGCTGCAGAGAGAGAGGAGAAGAAGCCGGCTTTCAGCTGCTGCAGAGAGAGAGGAGAAGAATCTGGCTTTCAGCTGCTGCAGGGAGAGAGGAGAAGAAGTCGACTTTCAGCTGCTGCAGAGAGAGAGAAGAAGCCGGATTTCAGCTGCTGCAGAGAGAGAGAAGAAGCCGGCTTTCAGCTGCTGCAGAGAGAGAGAGGAGAAAAAGCCGGATTTCAGCTGCTGCAGAGAGAGAGGAAAATAAGCCGGATTTCAGCTGCTGCAGAGAGAGAGAGGAGAAGAAGCCGGATTTCAGCTGTTGCAGAGAGAGAGGAGAAGTAGCCGGCTTTCAGCTGCTGCAGGGAGAGAGGAGAAGAAGCCGGCTTTCAGCTGCTGCAGAGGGAGAGGAGAAGAAGCCGGATTTCAGCTGCTGCAGAGGGAGAGGAGAAGAAGCCGGCTTTCAGCTGCTGCAGAGGGAGAGGAGAAGAAGCCGGCTTTCAGCTGCTGCAGAGAGAGAGGAGAAGAAGCCAGCTTTCAGCTGCTGCAGAGGGAGAGGAAAAGAAGCAGGATTTCAGCTGCTGCAGAGAGAAGAGAAGAAGCCGGATTTCAGCTGCTGCAGAGGGAGAGGAAAAGAAGCTGGATTTCAGCTGCTGCAGAGAGAGGAGAAGAAGCCGGATTTCAGCTGCTGCAGAGAGAGCCATACAGTTGGTAGGTTCCAGTAATTGCCCCCCCCCATCATGCCAATCACCATCCCTGCCCACATCTGATTCACCCAGCTGGACTGGGCTCCATTTAGGAGGACTGGTGGTACCCTCTTATCCATGGCCATGCCCACAGGGCTTAGGCATGGAGGTCTGCTCACAGCCCAAGAAGCAGGTTCCTTATTCTAACCACTCACTTGCCCAAATGACAAGGGATCCCTTATTTCAAAGGTTCCCTCACCCAAGATGGCCACCAAAGTCTCTCTCGAGCCCTGTGTCCAATCAGACCACGTTCCTCTTTCAAGGCACTGTCTGAGATCTCTAAGGGACCAATTCCCTTATAGGGCCCCCTTCCCATGCAACATTGGCACTATGCCACCTACAGGTGGGGAGGCTAACTGCAGCTTCCTACAAGCCTTCCACAATCCAACCCATCCCTGGTCTATCTCATTTCCACACCGCTCATTGACATGCTCAGATTAACCGGCTCGGGGTAACTCTTGGATTTCAGAGTCTTATGTGCTTGATAATCATCAGCTTTTCACTAGATCTTCATCTTCTTGTATTTTGTGTTTTCTAGGGATCTCCTTCAACTGGTGATAAAGCTAATGGAGCATGTAGTGTCATCTATTCTTCTTCTGGTACTCTTGTCAGGTAAGATCAATTTTTTTTCGTAATTTAACAAAAATGACTAAAGTTAACTGTTTCCAATTTTTGTCAAACTCCTCTATCCAAAAAACAAATTTTCCCACAGCACCCCAGTTCACCTAGAGAAAGACATTTTCATTCGGGTCCAGAACAGTCCAAAAGATACTTGCAACAGGTGACAGAAATCCAGCCGAAGATTTGTAAATATTACCACAAACAGCCCTCAGAGTCTCATTCAACCGCTTCCACGCCACCGTATAGCAGATATACTGCTACATGGCGGCACCTCTGCGCAAAATCACGTATATATACGTGATTTCGCATTTCCAGGTAGGGGGCCCACGCCTTACCCGCGCCGTCATTTGCGGCTGTGGATGTCAATCACCGGGTCCCGGCCGGTAATTACCCGCAGGCACCCGGTGATTACCGACAATCACCGATGGGGAGGAAGACTGTTTTGTTTGCTAACAGCCCTCCTCCCTGTCAGCTCGGGCACACTGCACAGCACAGCCATCCAGATCAGTGTGCTTACAGTGAAGCACCCCCCCCCCCCGCCCCCTAGGAAAACACTCCCTACAAGCAGTTAACCCTTCAATCGTCTCTCATGTTAACCCCTTCCTGCCCAGTGCCATTAATACCGTGTCAGTGCTGTTTTTTTTAGCACTGATCACTGTATTGGGTTCATTGGGGACGTCAGTGACACCAAGTCAGTCCCCCCCCCAGTGTCAGAATGCCCGCCGCAGTCCCGCTATAAGTCGCTGATTGCCGCCATTACTAACAGAAAAAAAAAATCCTGTATCTATACCGCTATTTGTAGACGCTATAACGTTTATGTAAACCAATTAATTTACACGTATCGGGATTTTTTTTTAGCAAAGACACGGAGCAGAATACATTTTGGCCAAAATTTATGACGAAATTTGATTTTTTAAATTTTTTTTACTGGACATGTTTAATAGCAAAATGTCCAAAATATTGTTTTTTATTCTCAAAATTGTCAGCCTTTTTTTGCTTATAGCGCAAAAATAAAAAACGCACAGGTGATCAAATACCGCCGAAAGAAAGCGCTATTTGTGGGGAAAAAAGGACTTAAATTTCATTTGGGTGCAACGTTGCATAACCGCACAATTGTCAGTTAAAGTAACACTGTCAACACCGCCTGGTGGTACCTCTAGCACTCCACAGGACAGGACTCTTCAGGGCGCGGGGTCTAAGTCCCAGTCTGCTTGTTCACCAGGGCCCCTGATGGTGGGAATGGACTTGGAGCAGACAGTGACCAGGTCGCGGCCCCTGAGTACACCCGGATGTGGTAGAGGGATCCGCCAGAGGTATATACTGGTTGAGAGTCTGACGTGAAGAGGCGGATAGGCCTGAGCAGCAGTGACCGGATCTGTACAGGATGGATGGATGGATGGATGGCAGGGTAGTGTAGCGTAGTCAGACAGGCCGGGTCGGTAACAGTGGGGACAGCACGGTACAAAGCAGCAGACAAAGAGTAGTCAGGTCACTCGCCGGGTTCAGTAACAGGAGGTCAGATAAATAGGGATATCCAGGAGAGTAGTCAAATGAGCCAGGGGTCAGAGCAGGAGATAGTCAGCAAAGGTCAGGATCAAGCAGGTCGGCAACAAATCAATCAGCAGGAACACAAGAGCAGGAACAGGATAAGAAGACCATACGGCAACCAGTGTCTGTGCAGGGTTGGTTTAAATAGTGCACCCTGCACTGTCATTGGTGCCATGCACGCGAGTGCGCATGTGCGGCCGCCGCCACCGCAGCTGCCCAGGTCCTAGCGCCTGCCGATTAGAGCGCGTTGGCGTTCTGCGCATGTGCAGACCCGTGCGCCGCCACGACTGCTGACAAACACGATGCCGTAACACAAAAAATGGCCTGGTCGGGGGGGGGGGGGAATCTTCTGGAGAGCAAGGGGTTAAGATCCTTCATATCAAGCATGGAGACACTACACCATCCAGCATTCATATCCAACCTATAATGTGCACCTAGGTAGTGTCCATGCGTGCAATAATGCATGTTCTGATCTATACCTGTGCATCCATATTTAATGATGGATCTATCTTAACAGCTAAACTCTCCTTCATATACAGTTTACTATCAGTAAGCAAAGCTGGAGGGTTCTAATTGGCTGACCAAACACTTTCAATCTGAACCTAAAAAGATTTCTGTTGTCATTCCTGTATACAGGCCCGGACTGGGACAAAAAATAGGACTGAACATCCCCAAGCCCGGGAACCCTATCCTCAGAGTCCGGTGGTGAAATGCCAGGGCCCGGACGCAAAAGCGACCTTTGCCACCCTGGTAGTTCTGAAACTAGTGTTAGTAGGCTTTTATTTTATTTTTTTAATTTTTTTTTTTAATTTTTAAAATTCGCCTCCAGGGATTTTTAAAAGTCCTGGAGGCGAGCATGGGAGGAGGTGACACAGGAACTAGAGAGCAGAAGGTCTTGGGAGGATCGAAGAGAGCGGTTGGTTGATATTTTGAGACCAGGTTGGTTTTAATTTTACTGTTTACCTGCATTTTCTCTTTCAAGGTCTTGTGAGAGACGCAGATCCTTCATCTGCATGTACAGTCCCAGCCTGGCCACCGCACTCTGCTCAGGATTTGGTGCTGCTCGTGCAGGGAGTGACTCCTCTCTACTCTGGAAATGCAAGTTCTTCCTCTACGACAACCGAAAGGTGGCGACAACTGCTTGGGTCATTGGCCCCACTTCTCCTCAGTGGGGACCCGAAACTTTGGCTTCATGAGGCTTTAAACTCACTAATAAAAGCAAGCGGCACACGAGGTGAGCTCTATAGGAATGAGTCTCGTAATGAGAAGTAATAGTATATAATATATAAAAAACATTGCATAACCGTTTATCCAGAGAATCTGCATGTACATTCGTTCCGTGCGAATTGGGCAAAAAACATGGCTGGATCTAGGGGAGGGGTGCTGTGCCCCACCCCCCCCATTTTAATTGTGCCCCAACCCCAAAACCAACCCTAACCTTCCACTAAACTACCCTAATCTGCCACTATGCTGCCCTAAATGAACACAATACCACCCTAATCTGATTCTTTACGGCCCTAGCCTGACACTATACTGATCTCAGGTATGCGTTGTGTGGGGAAGAGGAGCTCTGCTGCCTGTGCCCAAGCAGTGCAGGGATGGGAGAAGGAGCTGTGCCCTTGTACTCTGCCCTGCCAGCAGTGACCCCTGTCCTCTGCCCTCTGCCCTGCCAGCAGTGACCCTTGGCCTCTGCCCTGCCAGCAGTGACCCCTGTCTTCTGCCCTGCCAGCAGTGACCCTTGGCCTCTGCCCAGCCAGCAGTGACCCCTGTCTTCTGCCCTGCCAGCAGTGACCCGTCTTCTGCCCTGCCAGCAGTGACCCCTGTCTTCTGCCCTGCCAGCAGTGACCCCTGTCCTCTGCTCTGCCAGAAGTGACCCATGTCCTCTGCCACCAGTGACCCCTGTCCTCTGCCCTTCCAGCAGTGACCCCTGTCCTCTGCCCTTCCAGCAGTGACCCCCATCCTCTGCCCCGCCAGCAGTGACCCCTGTCCTCTGCTCTGCCAGCAGTGACCCCTGTCCTCTCTCCTGCCAGCAGTGACCCCCCGTCCTCTGCCCCGCCAGCAGTGACCCCTGTCCTCTGCCAGTAGTGACACCTGTCCTCTCTCCTGCCAGCAGTGACCCCCGTCCTCTGCCCCGCCAGCAGTGACCCCTGTCCTCTGCCAGCAGTGACCCCTGTCCTCTCTCCTGCCAGCAGTGACCCCCGTCCTCTGCCCCGCCAGCAGTGACCCCTGTCCTCTGCCAGTAGTGACACCTGTCCTCTCTCCTGCCAGCAGTGACCCCTGTCCTCTGCCAGTAGTGACACCTGTCCTCTCTCCTGCCAGTAGTGACCCCTGTCCTCTCTCCTGCCAGCAGTGACCCCTGTCTTTTGCCCTGCCAGCAGTGACCCCTGTTCTCTGTCCTGCTGAACACCCATCCTCTGCCCCCCTGATATTTTTTACTGCACCCCCACGTCAGACAGGCTAGATCTGGTCCTGACAAAAACTATTCTTTAGGCTATTCTCTCTTCTGAAAGAATGTTGTTCTGTTTATGGGCAGGTATAAATGCTGCATATTGGCCACTAGATGGAGCTGAGGAGCATAGGAAATACATACATCTTTGTAAGGAGATACAATGTCACAATTCCATAACACATTAGATCAGGGGTCCTCAAACTACGGCCTGCAGGACAGCCTGGTGAAGACTCACCCCTTGATTTCACCCTCGGAAGAAACAGGAGAGGAGGAGGAGAGCACACCAGGCACTAGTTAAAGTGCATTGTGGTGTCCAGCGCATTACAGTGTACCAGGGGCGGACTGACAACTCATGGGGCCCCCGGGCAATAGGGGATCATGGGGCCCCTGTGTCCTTGCCCAAACTCAAAAAAGCCTATGAAAAAGGAACCAGGGGCATCTCATGGGGCCCCCTACTGACCCCGGGCCCTCGGGCGGTGCCCGGGTTTCCAAATGGTCAGTCCGCCCCTGCAGTGTACAGTGCATTTTAACCGTTTCCACGCCGCCCTATAGCCGAAATACAGTCATATATACTTGATTTTGCAGTTCCGGGTAGGGGCCCTACCCACGCCGCCATTTGCCTCCTCCCTCAGTGACACCAAGTCAGTTCCCCCCAGTGGCAGAATGCCCTCAGTCCCGCTATAAGTTATCACCATTACTAGTAAAAAAAAAAAAAATCCAGTATATATACTGCTATTTGTAAACGCTATAACTTTCATGTAAACCAGGGGTGGGCAACTGTGGCCCTCCAGCTGTTGTAGAACTACAAGTCCCATGAGGCATTGCAAAACTGACAGTTACAAGCATGACTCCCAAAGGCAGAGGCATGATGGGACTTGTAGTTCACCAACAGCTGGAGGGCCACAGTTGCCCACCCCTGATGTAAACCAATTAATTTACACGTATTGGGATTTTTTTTTTAGAAAAGACACGGAGCAGAATACATTTTGGCCTAAATTTATGGCGAAATTTGATTTTTTTACATTTTCTTACTGGACGTATTTTATAGCAAAAAGTCAAAAATATTGGTTTTTTTTGTCAAAATTGTCAGGGTTTTTTTGTTTACAGCACAAAAAATAAAAAATGCAGAGGCAATCAAATACCACCGAAAAATCTCTATTTGTGGGGAAAAAAAGGACGTACATTTAATTTGGGCGCAGCATTGCATGACCGCTCAATTGCCAGTTAAAGTAATGCAGAGCCGTGTCACAAAAAGTGGCCTGTTCAGGAGGGGGGGGGGGGGGGGTGGAAATCCTCAGGAAGATGAGTGGTTACTACCTTCTCCTCCAGACTGGCATTGCTGTTGTCTGCTGCGCCTCCTGTGCTAATTCATCCAGAGTGGTGGCTCACTAATACAGGTGGTGTGCTGCTGCCCAGGTTTTAGGTTTATTACCACTTTAAGAGAAACAGCCTAAAGAACATTTGTTTTTTCCCAATTTGCACAAAATGAATGTAAACAGACCCTTAAGTGTAGCATGGCCTAATAAAAATCAAATAATGAAAGACAAATGCAATCTGAGTGTGAAAACTGAGGTCCAAAAAACCAACATATAGCATTTTTCTCTTGCAGGGGATTTGAACCACCTTCTGTTATGGTAAACGATTAGGATATCCCTTGGCGTGTTTTTTCTGAATATTTGAATTGTGGTTTGTTGTTTACAATTTTTCTGCATCTTTCTGTTAATTTTTTGTCTACTTTTTATGTGTGTGTCTATAATATAAAAGTAAGTCCACTTTTTGGCAGATTTTTTTTTTCACTGCAAGGTAGTTTTTTGTATAATAATCTATTGCATGCCATTGTGTTTGCACATTCTCAGGGCCACCATTAGAAATCATGGGGCCACATACAGCCTGCCTGACAGTGCCGCAGCGCCACTTCTGCCTGTGTGACAGCAATACAAAAAAGAAGCATGTCAAGCAGCCAACCGGAACCCCACGAGTGCCGTTGTCCAGTGTAGACCGCCCCTACGAAGTATGCCACTGCCCGGGCCCCACCAGTTCAACGGCAGGAGCTGGGGATAGAGAGGGGAACTGTTCACTCATTTTCAGGACCAGGCAGAGTAATCCTTCGCACTGGGGCTCCCAAAAATTAAATCAATTACATTTATTTAAAGTGGTTCTAAATCGTGAAAGTTTTTTCACCTTCATGCTTTCTTTGCAGGAAGGTAAAAAACCTGTGTGCAGCAGCCCCCCCCCCCCCAATACTTACCTGAGCCCCATCACGATCCAGCAATGTGCATGAAAGCCTTGACTCTGGGGATTCTCCCTCCTCATTGGCTGAGACAGCAGCAGGAGCCATTGGCTCCTGCTGCTGTCAAACACAGCCAGTGAGCCAATGAGGAGAGAGAGGGGGCGGAGCTGAGCCGAGTATCTGTGTGTGAATGGACACAAAGAGCAGTGGCTCAGGAGAGAGCCTGCTTGGGTGCCCCTATAGCAAGCTGCTTGCTCTGAAGGCACTTGGCAGGAGGGAGGGGCCAGGAGTGTTGGTGGGGGGACCCGAGAAGACGAGGATCGGGGTTGCTCTGTGCAATACCATTGCACAGAGCAGGTAAGTATGACATATTTGTTATTTTTTAAAAAAACTACCTTTAATATCACTTTAATTAGTTGCTGCTGAACTGATGGGGGCTGGGGAACTTATATTTTTTTGCTGGGAGCCATGGCTCCTGGAATTACTAGGCATACAACCAAAGCTGTTTGAGGAGTCCCCTCTCTACCCTTTGGGTCCCCTGCTCAACTGAAGGGGCTCAGGCCCCTTACTGAAGGGCCGTCTCTAGCTTCCTATCAGTGTCACTGTGCATGCTCTTGAGCATGCATTGGGTCCCATGGGAAATGTTCACATTCTGCCCCTGCTGAACTGACAGGACTCAGGCCCTGTACAGAAGGTCTGGTTCTAACCCCCATCCATGGCCCTGTACATGCTCTTGTATGTCCAATGGGAAATGTTCACATTTTGCCCTTGCTGGACTCATAGGGCAAAGACCCCATACAGTGGGTCCAGTTCTACCCTCCATCCATGGCCCTGTACATGTTCTTGTATGTCCAATGGGAAATGTTCACATTTTGCCCTTGCTGGACTCATAGGGCCCAGACCACATTCAGGGGGTCCAGTTCTTTCCTCCATCCAGAGCCCTGTACACGCTCTTGTATGTCCAATGGGAAATGTTCACATTTTGCCCTTGCTGGACTCATAGGGCCCAGACCATGTACAGGGGGTCCAGTTTTATCCCCCATCCATGGCCCTGTACATGCTCTTGTATGTCCAATGGGAAATGTTCACATTTTGCCCATGCTGGACTCGTGAAACCCAGACCCTCTACAAGGTGTAGAGTTCTACCCTCCATCCATGGCCCTGTACATGCTCTTGTATGTCCAATGGGAAATGTTCACATTTTGCCCATGCTGGACTCGTGAAACCCAGACCCTGTACAAGGTGTAGAGTTCTACCCTCCATCCATGGCCCTGTACATGCTCTTGTATGTCACATTTTGCGACTGTGTGAGAAATGCAGACATCTATAGGATTTTGGATCTAGGTAACAGTGAGAAGACTAATGTACATAGCAGGGAGCTGAAGCCATCACTGCTTTAAAAATGTGAATATATTTTACTGAGCACAAAAAGTGCTTTGGAAGCACATACAGTATGACCAGACAAGATAGGTAGAAGTATTGAGTTCATCATTTTACTGCCTTACAATGTATAATATGCCAAAAAGTTGGAGAAGCATAGTTATAAGTGCCTGTACTCATTGATTTCTGTATTCTTTTAGGGGCATGTCTCATAACCTGAGTTGGGGTTTCCTGGACTTGCCAGTGGTCTCACCTCTATCTGAGGGATCCCAGGTTCTTGGCGCATCGTTCAAAGCTAACCTCTCAATGTTCTTGATTGCCTGTTCTGAGCGCCTTCTCCCTGCCCTGAAAAGCACATGCAAGGTCATCCCTGACTCCATACGTGGTGGCTTGCAGTCACTATGTTTGCAACTAACATCTGCTCCTCAGACTGTGCTAAAGGACAACCAGCTCTGCATGTCTTTCTTCACGCAACTGTCTGACCTGACCGGTCAATGTAGCACCAAGACAGCCAGAACTGTCAAATCTACGACTATAGATTGCAACTACTCAGCCTGGTACACCTCAGGAGCATCTCCTGATGATGTCTCTACATGTAGTGTAAAGGACCAGCAAAATTTCATTTACTCAGTCTGTGGGAACCAGATGCTGCTCAGTCAGCTAACAGCCCGGCCAGAGAACAACTGGTTGCAAGGATTCTGTGGACACTACACTGAGAAAATTTGTAATTATGTTTCCTGGGTGGGCAGTACAGTCTCTGAATTTTCTGTTCTTTCTTGCTGGCTGTATGACCAGGACCAGTTTATACTTTATCTCTGTGAAAACCCAAATCTCTTGTATCAGCTCCAGGAGAATCCAAACAACCAGTGGCTTGATCCTTTGTGTCCAACCATGCCCCCAACTGAAACAGGCACGTCTTCCATCTTACTGCAACCCTGCAGCTATGACCAATGGCATCTAGAGAACATAGACCCATCCATTGTTGGTTTCTGTGCCGTAAATGATATGATTGCTTTTGAAAACTATGCTTGCCTATCTCTTGACGTTCCTCAACAATTCATCATTTACGAGTCCAACCCCTGGGTTGAAGAGCTCTGTTATAACTTCACAACTCAACAACTTTGTAACTACTCAACATGGTTGAAAAAGGACACCAACAACCAGTCGGAGTTAGACATACCTTCATTTGTGGTCTTCAGGTGCAGCCAGATAGATGAGAACCAGTTCCTGTCTTCTGTATGTAGAAAATTTAGGATGCTAATTACTTTGACAATGAGTACTAACAACAGTTGGTTGGTGGAGTTCTGTTCTCAGCGCCTGTGTAATTATACAACATGGAACGCCAATGCATTTGATGCCGCGGTTGTGGGCTTCTGCTGGCAGTTTGACCAGAAGCAGCTAGAACATTTTCTTTGCCTCAATCAAAATATCACCCAGCAGATCCATGTGTACCTACCTTCAGATCTAGCATGTCCATGGAATAACGCAAATGCAACACTTTGTAGTTACAACCTTTCCAGCTGGACTGCTCTTAACTCGCCCATGTTGTCAACCTGCCCAGCTCGAGATGCATTGAAGTTTAGTCAGTTTATTTGTGAGAATTCCACACTCGTGACACAACTCTCCAACATACCGGAAAACAACTGGATCCCAATGTTTTGTAATGGAAAGCTCACTTACAGCATAGCCAACTGTATGGGGTATATCTTTAATTTTCTTTCTTCATCTTGTGAAAACTGTAACAAGACAGGACAGGATCAGGTAGTACATTCCATCTGTAATCATCAGGGTTTACCCCAGATATTGGATGCATTGTGGAACTCAACAGTTCTTAACAAGTTCCTAGTATGGAATTTTTGTAATTACTCCTCCTGGGCATTAGTGGATCCACCAGCATTTTTGGTGTCGTACTGTTGGAATTTTGACAGTGAGAACTTCACTGCCCATGTGTGTACCTGGTCGGACCTGCTTTCTAAGATAGCCAATGGCTCAGTGACCTCATGGGTTGTCAACGTCTGTTCTGTCTCCAAGACAGTCAATGAGTCTGCTGCATGTCTGTCAGATGAAGATAAAAAGAAGCTCCAGTGGAATTGCAGTGCTGATCTGAGCTCAGTATGTCCAGGAGAAGGACTAACATTGCTCAGCTTTCTTCCTCTCAGTGCCTGTTACCTACAAAATGCAGGCATCACGCCAACAACCAACTTCTCAGAACTTTACATACAAGCTGTGGACACCATTGTGATTCTTCTGCTCTTCCTAGAGGACACGCAAATCCTGTCTTTGTCTGGCAGGTATATGGTCCAAGCTATGGCTTGGAATTCTGCACTGAATTTCATTTCCCAGGAAACATGGTACAGTGACCAGAGAAGAGAGTTCATCCTGAAATTTGGGGTGTGTTCCTCTATTTGACGTATAGGTGAAATGCTTAGTCTTTTTGTGACATAACTGTTATGCCTTTGTAGCTGAACCCCCCTAGGTCCCTTAGGTCTTTTCCCTGAAGTGCCCCACAGCCAAGCACACAGTCACTCCTCTGTCTCAATGAACGGTCTAGGGGTACGCTTTTCTGTAGGACTTGAACTAGGGTAGCTGTGGGATACTCCAGTAACTCTCAGTAGCAATTTGAGGACACTGAGCCTCCTTCTTTAGAACTATGCGCCATGTCCTCGTACAAATACTCAAACCTTTTCTCTTAATGAAACTCAAAACCCCTTACCTCATGAATAACAACCAATAAGTATAAATAAATACTTAAATAAAATAACTAAATGCAGTAAAAAATCTATAATAAAATCAAATCAAATGAAATAAATATATACACAAGTCCAAAATGAAGTGTCCAAAAAAATATCCCCTCTGATGATGCGCCTTAGCACGAAAGGCCTCAGGAGGACCTGACAGCCCGTGACGCCTTATTGCCTCCCAGACCACGAGGAGGTCTGGCGGCCACTCTACTATTCAGGTTCAGTAATTTTGTTTCCTGTACTATATTTTTTGGCATTTGCTAGCACCTTTACAGATCTACCCTGCACTAAGTTTGTTACCAATAAAGTTTTTTGACATACTACACTATGGGTTCCACTTTTTGCCCCTCATTGAGGGGTCAGCAGACACAGCTTCCAATTTATACTACATCCAGAGGAGGGAAGCCTTCACCTGGAGGGATTCTTTATCCGGTTGATCCATCCTGATCCTAAGGAGGTCCTGTGAGCCCAGCAGACTATCGTTTGATGACATCCCTTCCTGAGGGAGATCGATATCTGTGGAATTTAATACACACATGCGCATTTCCTATGCGCGGTCGGTGAGTGCGCATTTCTGCCATTTCTTCCGGATTCCTCATAGCTGTGCCCACTTTAATATTATATTGATGAATTAAACGAACATTTGATAACAAATTTCAGTTCAAACTTTTTGGATCGAACTGTTAAGATCGAATTTTCTGCTTGTTGATTTTAGCGCTGCACTTTATTTATTTACAAAAAAATATAGTGTCCAAAAATTTCCAAATATAGGTAGTCCACCCAAATGTTTAGTGTATCCAGTTTATTTCTCCATTTCAGATCATGTAATACCTCGAGAAAATGAACTAAGACAGTGTATTACCTTCAAAAATAATTCAATTACATGTATATACCTTTGTGAAAATACAGTAAGTATATACTTAGTACGTGCAAAAATAAATACCAGATTCAGCTGTGAGTGACATGTGAATCATGAAATGAAAAATCACTCTGTGTGCACTCTAATAAACATGAAACATGTACACTCACAAAAAAATAAATAAATAAATATTAATAAAACCACATAAAGTGAAATAAATCAATCAATTCGTAAATCAGTAAAGTGAACACTCCGTGACCACCTCTAAATAGTGGGATTAAATGCAATTACCCTCATGGAGTAACAACAAGCATCGCAGGATGTATACAGTAGTCACTTTTAAGCTTCCATCCACCGTACATATAGTAACCTTCAACATTCCAAACTCCTCATAAAAAAAAAGAAGAGATCCATGTAGTATATAGATCAAGTGTATAAAAGAAATTTAATACATATCTTACATTAAGGATCGTTTTGTACAGCATAACTTTCTAGACCAGTCTCAGCAATCTACATGGCTAAAAACCACGTTTTCCAGTTTTCAAAATGGCCACGCTGCTACTTCCGGTTTGGCGTATTACATCAGACGTCACGTCCCTGGCGCGTTTCGTCACTTCCGGACTACTTCTAGAGGGATCCCGATGTCTGAGAGGCGGCTCCTCTTATTATTATTATTATTATTATACAGTATTTATAAAGCGCCAATAGTTCGCTCAGCCCTGCCGTAAACTCCAGCTTTCAGGCTAAAAAACAGAGTTCAGTATTTGTTAGGAAAAGACCTCAAAATGCTGATTTCTTTGTAAGGTATTTTGGATGCCAAAGGGAAACTATAATGGTTTTTGGCTCAGTGTCAGGACTGGGATCTGAACCCACAACCTGTGCTGTGCCTGGCACTGGCTCTTCTTGCTGAGCCGCCTGAGATTATTATTATTATTATTATTATAATAGCGCCAATAGTTCGCTCAGCGCTGTACATTACAAAGGGGGACAGAACATGTGATAGAACAATACCAATACAATACAAAACATGAGGGGATCGAGGGCCCTGCTCCTTGGAGCTTACAATCTAGGAGGGAGGGGATGGTGGTACAGGAGGAGATAGCTGTGGGGGATGCAGTGGTAGGAAGAGTGGAGGAGGTCGGCAGGTTAGCAGGGGGTGGGGTAGGCTTCCCTGAAGAGATGGGTTTTCAGGGTGCGCCTAAAGGAGAAGAGAGTAGGTGATAATCTGATGGGTTGGGGCAGGGAGTTCCAGAGGATGGGTGACACCCTGTATCATTGGCAGGAGGCTATATACAGTTGCAAGAAAAAGTATGTGAACCCCTTGGGATTACGTGGAGTTTTGCATGAATTGGGCATAAAATGTGCTCTGAACGTCATTTAAGTCACAACAATAGAAGAACACAGTCTGCTGAACATAATACTACACAAACATTAGATGTTGCCATGGTTTAATTGCACATAACATGTAAACATTCACAGTGCAGGGAGGAAAAAGTATGTGAACCTTTGGACTTCATAATTGGTTGACCCTCCTTTGGCTGCAATAACCTCAACCAAACGTTTCCTGTAGTTGCAGATCAGACCTGCACAACGATCTGGAGTCATTTTGGACCACTCCTCTTCACAAAACTGTTTCAGTGTAGCAATATTCTTGGGATGTCTGGTGTGAATCGCTCTCTTAAGGTCATGCCACAGCATTTCAATCGGGTTGAGGTCAGGACTCTGACTGGGCCACTCCAGAAGGCGTATTCTGTGCTGTTGCAGCCATTGTTTTGTTGAATTACTTGTATGCTTTGGGTCATTGTCCTGTTGCATCACCCATCCTCTGCGGAGCTTCAGTTGGCGGACAGATGGTCGTACGTTTTCCTGCAAAATGTCTTGATAAACTCTGGAATTCATTTTCCCATCAATGACAACAATCTGTCCAGGCCCTGAGACAGCAAAGCAGCCCCAAACCATGATGCTCCCTCCGCCATGTTTCACAGTGGGGGTGAGGTTTTGATGTTGGTGTGCTGTGCCTTTTTTTCTCCACACATAGTGTTGTGTGTTCTTCCCAAACAACTCAATCTTGGTTTCATCTGTCCACAGTATATTTTGCTAGTAGTGCTGTGGAACATCCAGGTGCTCTTTTGCAAACTTCAAACGTGCTGCAATATTGTTTTTGGACAGCAATGGCTTCCTCCGTGGTGTCCTCCCATGTACTCCATTCTTGTTTAATGTTTTCCTTATTGTAGATGTGTCAACAAAAATGTTAGCATGTGCCAGAGATTTCTGTAGGTCTTTAGCTGACACTCTGGGATTCTTCTTTACCTCATGCAGCATTCTGCGCTGTGCTCTTGCAGTCATTTTTACAGGACGACCACGCCTAGGGAGAGTAGCAACAGTGCTAAACTTTCTCCATTTGTAGACAGTCTGTCTTACCGTGGACACAGGAACATCAAGGCTTTTGGAGATACTTTTGTAACCCTTTCCAGCTTCATGCAAGTCAACAATTCTTGATCGTAGGTCTTCTGAGAGCTCTTTTCTGCGAGGCATGGTTCACATCAAACAGTGCTTCTTGAAACCAGTAAACCCAAAACAGGTGTGTGTTTTTTAAGGGCAGGACAGCTGTCAGCAACACATCCAATATCATCACACTGATTGGAGTCAAGGTTGGCTCACTCCTGGCTCCAATTAGCTCTGGGAGAAGTCATTAAGCTAGGGCCTCACATACTTTTTCCTCCCTGCACTGTGAATGTTTACATGTTATGTGCAATTAAACCATGGCAACATCTAATGTTTGTGTAGTATTATGTTCAGCAGACTGTGTTCTTCTATTGTTGTGACTTAGATGACGTTCAGAGCACATTTTATGCCCAATTCATGCAAAACTCCACGTAATCCCAAGGGGTTCACATACTTTTTCTTGCAACTGTACATGTAATTGAATTATTTTTGAAGGTAATACACTATCTTAGTTTCATTTTCTCGAGGTATTACGTGATCTGAAATGGAGAAATAAGTTGGATACGCTAAACATTTGGGTGGACTACCTATATTTGGAAATTTTTGGACACTTATTTTTTGGACACTATATTTTTTTGGACACTTCATTTTGGACTTTTGTGTATATATTTATTTGATTTGATTTTATTATATATTTTTTACTGCATTTAGTTATTTTATTTAATAATTTATTTATACTTATTGGTTGTTATTCATGAGGTAAGGGGTTTTGAGTTTCATTAAGAGAAAAGGTTTGAGCAGGGGCGGACTGACCATTCGAGCTCTTGGGCACTGCCTGAGGGCTTGGGGTCAGTAGGGGGCCCCATGAAATGCCCCTGTTACATTTTTTATAGGCTTTTTTGGGTGTGCTTTGAGTGTGAGTGTGTGAAAACCTCCAATGGATACAAGTTCTCCACCAATGAAGAGTTGGGTGCAGGGGCGGACTGACCATTTGGAAACTCAGGTACTGCCAGGGGTCAGTAGGGGGCCTCATGAGATACCCCTGGTACCTTTTTCATAGTCTTTTTTGAGTGTGGGCAAGGACACAGGGGCCCCATGATCCCCTATTGCCTGGGGGCCCCATGAGTTGTCAGTCCGCCCCTGGGTTTGAGTATTTATTGTGCTTTGAAGGGTGAAAGTGTTAATTTTCTTGTGGGTGGTTATAGTGAGAATTTTATTTGTTGATTGAATGTCCTCGTACAAGTAGATGATGTACTGAGCTTTGTAGTAGAAACTTGAGGATATAAATCTTCCTCTTTGGATAATCTGAGCAGAGTCCTTTCACTAAGAAAAATGCCGGCCATACATGGGTTGAAATTCGACCGATTTTTCATCTGAAATTTTCGTTCTGTTAGTAGGGTCAATGGCACCGGCTGATTTTTGTGGTTCCTCCCCTTTTCGGGCATCGGGTATGTTGGAAAATTCTTGAAAAACGCCTGATTTTCGACTCGATGGTCAAATCGTACGATCGTTTTTCCAAAAAGAATATGCACATGAGCCGTGACCTGGAAGGAACAGAAGTTTCGCCTGTTAAATGGGGGGAACTTTATGACTTGGGCAGCTGATTTTCGAAATCACTGATGGCACCATTGGATTACCGAGCGGACGACATTTTCGATCTTCGGAATTCGACCCATATATGACCTGCATTAAGTAGACTGAGCGCTTCAGGGCACCCTTTACACACACAGATGACTTTATAGGAGCAGAAGGGGGAGTCTGTACTCACAAATGTTTTCAGACAGTTGCCTCTCGCCAATATCTTCCAGACACTTTCTCCCAGTGATACCAGACTAGATCCTCAGATGAAAAGCTCCAGTCAGCTCCAGAAACTTTCAGCAACCAGGCCCAGCTGGGACCTCGATGAACATGGCAGAATTTCCTAGGAGGCAATTAGCTCCCCTAGGCTATGATCTCCTCCGGGACAAGGCACCTCTGTTCCAGGTCTCAGAGTATTTATACACACTCCCAGCTACCAACTGGGCATCTCTTTCCAGGGACTGGCAATGGCTGCTCATGTCTACCCTCCAATGTACACAGATCAGTGTTACTAAACCTCCAACAGTACAATCAGTCTGTAGATGCAGTAAAGCGTGCTTGTTATACTCACTGGGGAACCTAAGAGGTTGCATTGTGTAAAAATACTGTTTGATCCTGTCTTCTCTGATCCTCCCCTTCTTCTACTGTCCCCAATCGCAATCTGATGATAGTACAGAGCCCTTGGAGTCACTCTGCACATGCTCAGTTTGGTGTGTATTGCTAGAGAGTTTTTCTTTTATTATTTGGGAGAGTGCATGTGATCAGCACAGGGCCAATCAGCACTGCCCAGACTCCTTGCTACAAGCTTTAACATGTGCTCTGCTGGACACTGATAGAAGTCACAAGACTGCTATATACGGATGATGAGAAAAGGTATTTAGCATTTTATATTTACTAAAATAATTGCATTTCCATGTTGTGTGTACTGTGGGAGAGCGGATATAGTGAATGCGGGGTCCGGGAGACCGAATATAATGAATGCCGGGTCCAGGGAGACCAGATATAGTGAATGCGAGGTCCGGGGAGAGCAGATATAGTGAATGCGGGGTCCGGGGAGAGCGGATATAGTGAATGCGGGGTCCGGGGAGAGCGGATATAGTGACTGCGGGGTCCGGGGAGAGCGGATATAGTGAATGCGGGGTCCGGGGAGAGCGGATATAGTGAATGCGGGGTCCGGGGAGAGCGGATATAGTGAATGCAGGGTCCAGGGAGAGCGGATATAGGGAATGCAGGGTCCGGGGAGAGCGAATATAGTGAATGCGGGATCTGGGAGACCGAATATAATGAATGCCGGGTCCAGGTAGACCAGATATAGTGAATGCGAGGTCCGGGGACAGCGGATATAGTGAATGCGGGGTCCGTGGAGAGCGGATATAGTGAATGCGGGGTCCGGGGAGAGCGGATATAATGAATGCGGAGTCCGGGGAGAGCAGATATAATGAATGCAGGGTCCAGGGAGAGCGGATATAGTGAATGCGGGGTCCGGGGAGAGCGGATATAATGAATGCGGAGTCCGGGGAGAGCAGATATAGTGAATGCAGGGTCCAGGGAGAGCGAATATAGTGAGTGCGGGGTCCGGGGAGAGTGGATATAGTGAGTGCAGGGTCTGTTGGATCTACTTCGGGGGACATTTTTTAAATTTTTATTTTTAATAAAGGACTTGTCAAAGACGGTCTCCTGTCATGTTTACAAACACTTTTTTGTGTGAATGGGTAGCAGTACCATGTACCCCATACTCATTCACATGGGGGGTGGGATCTGGGGGTCCCCTTGTTAAGGGGGCTTCCAGATTCTGATAAGCCCCTTAACCGCAGACCCCCCACAACCACCAGCCAAGGTTGTGGGGAAGAGGCCCTTGTACACATCAATATGTTTTGGGGGGGGGGGGACAGGGGGGAGTCCCCCCATATTGAGGGCATGTGGCCTGGTATGGTTCAGGAGGGGGGGTGCTCGCTCGTCCCCCCCACTTTCCTTACCTGCTGGACTGCATGCTCAGATAAGGGTCTGGTATGGATTTTGGGGGAACCCTACGCCATTAAAAAAAAAATGTTGGCATGGGGGTTCCCCTCAAAATCCATACTAGACCCGAATGGCTTGGTATTAATGGGAGGGGGAACCCCACGTCAGTTTGTTTTAATTGTCAGGCAATGCCAACAATTCTTTTTACATTCATCTGTCAGTGGGGAATCCCGCTGACGGCTGGAACATGAAGGAATGTCTCACTCCTAAAATACCACGTGACTTCATCATAGAACTCACGCCGGATTGTAGTCACTAAGCGGGATCTGACCACATACTTGGATGCAGGAAGATGGTGCTCAGTAAATTGTTTTTGTTCGAAGTTCGCGTTCGATCATTCTCAGGGGCGGACTGAAAACTCATGGGGCCCCCAGGCAATAGGGGATCATGGGGCCCCTGTGTCCTTGCTCATACTCAAAAAAGCCTATGAAAAAGGTACCAGGGGCATCTCATGGGGCCCTCTACTGACCCTGGGCCCTCGAGCAGTGCCCTTGTTTCTAAATGGTCAGTCCGCCCCTGATCATTCTGTAGGTTTGAATGATCAACTGCGAACCGGACAGGGGGGTGTTCGACCCATCACTTGTGGGCAGATGCCTTACAGCACATGTGTCAAACACAAGACCCGGGGGCCGAATCCGTCCCGCCAGGCCATTTCATGTGGCCCTTGCACCTCTCCTGCAGCTGCAGCACCCCTTTCATCTCCTCCTCCACCTTTTCTCAGCAGTTGGTACAGAAAGGAGGATAGAACTCCTCCTCCAGAACCTGCGCTTCTCCATGCAGCTGCAAAGAAGCTTGTTAATGTCCCCCCTCCATCCTGTATCAGCAGTAGAGAGGAGGACAGAACTCCTCCTACTCCAGCCCTCCTCAGGTCCTCCTCCAGACCCTGCATTTTCTGCTTCCCAGCTTCTTCCCAGCAGCAGCACAAGGTAAGGGGGTACACTGTGATGTAAAAGAGGGTGGGGGACTCTTGATATCTGATGTAAAGGAGGTTGGACATCTAGTCTTACAGATACAACCGGCCCGCAGTGAAATTCTGTCTGACACCCCTGCCTTGTAGTAACACGTTAGATATGGATGTAACCAGGGGCGGACTGACAACTCATGGGGCCCCCGGGCAATAGGGGATCATGGGGCCCCTGTGTCCTTGCCCAAACTCAAAAAAGCCCATGAAAAAGGTACCAGGGGCATCTCAAGGGGCCCCCTACTGACCCCGGGCCCTCGGGCAGTGCCCAAGTTTCCAAATGGTCAGTACGCCCTTGGATGTAACATGATACAAAGGCGAACTTAACTTTTAACAAAAGTGCTGTTACCCTATAAAGATCTAACAGATGACATCACATCCGAACACAGCCTGCCATTGGCAGATCGATCCGGTAATGGACAGTGCTCATTCGTGGTCTACTTGGACCGCATTGTACGCAGGCTGTAAGATCGACGTGATCCTTTTGTGTAACAATGTATCTTTTCACAGAATACTCTGATATTACTGGCCGGAGAGCACATAACGTCGGAGTCCTGGATCCTGGTGGAGGTAGGTGTGACCCTCCTATATATGGCTACTTACCTACAGTATATAGATCAGGGGCTAGCGTTGGTGTCAACCGGTGCGATAACACTTGGTGACATCCTTTCCGACGATCCCCGCAGGATGGATCGGATCTGCAGATTGAGCATAATGGATTGGAGTCTGATCCATTATTCACCCCAATCCGCAGATCCGATCCATCCTGCGGGGATCGTCGGCATGCAACCTATACGGGGTGACACCGGACCCGCTCCAGGAAAAGGTAAGTTGGAAAGAAAGCCGGCGATCCCCGCAGGATGGATCTGATCTCCGGATTGGGGAGGATAATGGATCTGATCCATTCTGTGAGGATCATCGGCTTTCTTTACTACTTACTTTTCCATGGAGCGGGTCCGGTGTCACCACGTACAGTCGGTGTCACCCGGTGCCCCCCGAACCTGCCTCGGGACACCACTGATATAGCCGTCTATGATAATATATGTGACACGCAGCATTGCATCTTCTCCCATAGCAATTATTCAACCTGACTCTGGCAGATCTGCACACCATCATCTCTTCCCTTCAGCCCAGAGCTGCCGAAACTTTCCTCCGCATCCTGCGTCAGAACTGGACCTCTTTACAGGTACTTACCTATACTTAGTGGTGTATTTAGGTTATGTGCTGCCCTAGGCAACAGAAAAATCGGCGCCCCCTGCAGAGAGTGCCTGACATTGACCAGGAGAACCCCTGCTTTCCACCCGAGCCTTCCACTACCACTGCCCCCCATACACCAGCCACCATCCGCCATGGCGAGAGAGAGACACTCACCTTCACAGCTCCGGACATCCCCGGGAACGAGAGTCAGACTCTGCATACACCGTCATGAAACCCACAGCATCTCTCGGAACCCACCAGGTGCCCATGATGCGTGTGTCCCTTCTCCTGTCCCTTGTTCCAAGGGGCAGTGCTGCCCCCCCTGAAAAATGCCGCCCTAGGCAAATGCTTTGTTTGCCTTGTGGTAAATACACCCCTGCCTATAATGCTTCTATTCAAGGGGTCAGCACAGTGGCTAAGTAGTTAACACTTCTGCCTGGGAGTACTGGGGTCATTGGTTTGAATCCCAACCACAGCACCACCTGCCTGGAGTTTGCATGTTCTCCCTGTGCCTGCCTGGGTTGCCTCCTGGTACTCCAGTTTCCTCCCACACTCCAAAGACATGCTGGTAGGTTAATTGGCCCCTGTCTAAATTGTCCCTAGTATGTGTATGTAAGAATGTGAGTTAGGGACCTTAGATTGTACGCCCCTTGAGGGTTAGGGACTGATGTGAATGTACAATATACAGTGGGGATTGAAAGTTTGGGCACCCCAGCTAAAAATTTGTATTAATGTGCATAAAGAAGCCAAGGAAAGATGGAAAAATTTCCAAAAGGCATCAAATTACAGATTAGACATTCTTATAATATGTCAACAAAAGTTAGATTTTATTCCATCATTTACACTTTCAAAATAACAGAAAACAAAAAAATGGCGTCTGCAAAGGTTTGGGCCCCCTGCAGAGTTAATATCTTGTACTGCCCCCTTTGGCAAGTATCACAGCTTGTAAACGCTTTTTGTAGCCAGCCAAGAGTCTTTCAATTCTTGTTTGAGGTATCTTTGCCCATTCTTCCTTACAAAAGTCTTCCAGTTCTTTGAGATTTCTGGCCTGTCTGTCACGCACGGCTCTTTTAAGGTCTATCCATAGATTTTCAATGATGTTGAGGTCAGGAGATTGTGAAGGCCATGGCAAAACCTTCAGTTTACGCCTCTTGATGTAATCCCCCGTGGATTTCCAGGTGTGTTTAGGATCATTATCCATTTGTAGAAGCCATCCTCTCTTTAACTTCAGCTTTTTCACAGATGGCATCAAGTTACCATCCAAAATTTGCTGAAATTTTATTGAATCCATTTTTCCTTCTACTTGTGAGATGTTCCCTGTGCCACTGGCTGCAACACAACCCCAAAGCATGATTGATCCAACCCCATGCTTCACAGTTGGACAGAGGTTCTTTTCATTAAATTCTGTGCCCCTTCTTCTCCAAACGTACCTTTGCTCATTCCGGCCAAAAAGTTAAATTTTAACCTCATCGGTCCACAGAACTTGTTTCCAAAATGCATCAGACTTGTCTATATGTTCATTTGCAAAGTTCAAATGATGATTTTTGTGGTGAGGACGTAGAAGAGGTTTTCTTCTGATGACTCTTCCATGAAGACCATATTTGTACAAGTATCTCTTTATAGTGGAATAGTGACCACAACTCCAGTGTCTGCCAGATCTTTCTGGAGGGATCGTGCAGTCAAACGTGGGTTTTGAATTGTTTTTCTCACAATCCTGCGAGCTGTTCTGTCTGATATTTTTCTTGGTCTTCCAGATCTTGCTTTAACTTCCACTGTTCCTGATGACTGCCATTTTTTAATTACATTCCGAACAGAGGATATTGACATCTGAAAACGCTTTGCTATCTTCTTATAGCCTTCTCCAGCTTTGTGAGCGTCAACTATTTTCAGTTTCAGTTTTCTAGACAACTGCTTAGAAGAACCCATGGTGCTGATTGTTGGGGCAAGGTCAGAGGAGTCGGGGCATTTAAAACCTTTGAGATTGACATCACCTGGTCTTCCCAGACGATGATTGAGAACAATCCATGACACTGGCAGGTCTCAGCTTGGCAAAGGGGGCAGTGCATGCTATAAATTCTGCAGGGTGCCCAAACTTTTGCAGACGCCATTTTTTTGTTTTCTGTTATTTTGAAAGTGTAAATGATGGAAATAAAATCTAACTTTTGTTGACATATTATAAGAATGTCTAATCTGTAATTTGATGCCTTTTGGAGATTTTTCCATCTTTCCTTGGCTTCTTTATGCACATTAATACAAATTTTTAGCTGGGGTGCCCAAACTTTCGATCCCCACTGTATATGTAAAGCGCAGTGTGCATTGATGGCGCTATATAAGTACCTGAAATAAATAATAAGGGGTCTTCTGATGAATGATCTGACGTCAGGAGTCCTGGTTGTGAAATCTCAGTATATCGCACTTTATAAGGCAGTCGCCACCACAGCGGGCGGGGAGGGAGGGGATCTGTGGCCCTTCTCGCTGCTGTAACAGCAATCTACAGCTGCTTGGATCACTTTTGCTGAACAGCCAATCGCTGGCTGTAAAAAATTTTAAATAAATTAACGATTCTGCGCTATTTTTGAAAGAATGCCACTGTAACACCCCGGTCATGTGATTTGCCATGCTGTGCCAAGTTGCAAATTGCATGGCAAGTCGCACCCTATGGTCCGCAATTAAAGCGGTCAGATCAGTGCAATTCTGACTTGGTCAGAGCCGCACGGATTTCTAAAGTAGTGCATGCGCTACTTTAGGTGCGACTTGCAGAGACATCTGTGTCTTGCAAATCGCACCTCAAGTCGCAATACCATCTGACTTTGAAATTGTGCAACCTTCAGTGAAGTCAGTCGGATCGGTGTGACCGGAGTGGTAATCAGGTATAGCAGCTGTATACCAACAACAACGCCAATATGTAAAAAAAAGTGAGAACTATAGGCCTAGGGTTCACACATATGCGGTGCAGGAAACGCAGTGATCCCTGTGCGTTTTCCACACAACATTGCAATCACATTGCAACCGCTGCAGGTGTCAATACCAAGTTACCAACACCCCAAACGCATCATAAATGCAGTGCGGGTTTCCTGCACCAGATTGCATGGTACGAAAACGACCATGGTATCCGGTTGGGGTGCAGCTCCAAAAAAGGTGCATGTGCTTCCTTGGGGCGATGCATTATGATTTCAGCCCATTTAAAATGAATGGGCTCAAATCGCACCGTACTGAATCACTTGTGAATTGCACAGGGATGCGGAGTGATTTGTGTGCAACTCACATGCGGGTTATAGAGTGAACTGGGGCTTAATGTGGAGATCCAGTCTCCGGTTTTAAAAAAAAAAACAGCCACTCACCTGTCACAGGATCCAGCGGTGTCCTCACCACAGCCCGGTTCACTGGCCGTCCTGTGTCCCTGGTGCCGGCATCTTAAAACGGAGCTCCACCCAAAAGGGGAAGTTCCGCTTTAAGCCTGTGTCCCCCGCTCCACATTAAGGATTGGCAGCTTTGGGGAGTTGGTACCCGAATTTGACAGGTTCCCGCTCCCACTTCCGCTGCGATCGCCTAGGGCGGTGATCGAAAGTGGAAGTTGTCCTCCCCCCTCCTTCCACCTAGTCTTCTGGGACACGTAACAGGTCTCAGAAGGCTACGGGGCCATTCAAAAAGCACAGCGCTTCTCGCACATGCGCAGTGGGCACCCGGCTGTGAAGCCGCAAGCTGTCACAGCCGGGTGCCCATTGTGAAGATGCCGGGGAGAGAAGACTGCCGGTGAAACCAGCCATGGCGAGGACACCTCTGGACCGAGGGACAGGTAAGTGGCCATATTTTAAAAGTCAGCAGGTGGAGTCAAGTCAAGTCAGTTTTTTCAGGTGGAACTCTACTTTAAGTGCCGGCACTCGGCTGTGACAGCTTGCAGCTGCGCAGCCGGGTGCCCAATGCACGTGTGTGAGCGGCGCTGTGCATTGTGAATGGTCTGTCACATGTGGGGGGGGGGGGGAGTAGGGGGAGGAGAACTTCCAGTTGCGATCGGATCGTAGCGGACGTAGGAGTGGGTACCTGTCAAAACGAAGTACCTGCTCCCCAAGGTGCCAATCCTTAACAGGGAGCGGGGGATGAGGCCTTAAAGTGGAACTTCCCCTTATGGGTGGAGCACCGCTTTAATCTCCCACAAATATAACATTTAAACCTCAAATGAAACAATGTTGCAAAACATAGACAACAAAATTGCAAAATAAACAGTGTTGTCACTTGTGCTTCACCACAAATGTTCATTGATTAACCATTTCCGCTTCGGAAGATTTTACCCCTTTTATGACCATGGCGGGGGGTTTTTTGCTATTCAACACTGCACTACTTTAACTGGCAATTGCGTGGTCATGCAACGCTGTTCCAAAACCAAATTTATATCATTTTTTCTCACACAAATAGAGCTTTCTTTTAGTGGTATTTGATCACCGCTGGGTTTTTTTTAAATTTGTTGTTACAGTACATAAATTAAAACAGACTGAAAATTAAAAAAAAAAAAACATTTGTTACTCTCTGCCAGGGGTGGACTGACCATTTGGAAACTTGGGCACTGCCCGAGGGCCCGGGGTCAGTAGGGGGCCCCATGAGATGCCCCTGGTACCTTTTTCATAGGCTTTTTTGAGTTTGGGCAAGGACACAGGGGCCCCATGATCCCCTATTGAACGGGGGCTCCATGAGTTGTCACTCCGCCCCTGGCTCCCCCCCGAAGCAACTGCGCATGTCCCGGTTTCAGGCACGATCAATCGATGATAGCAGTAGTTCTATCATCGATTGATCGTGCCTGAAACCGGGACATGCGCAGTTGCTTCAGGGGGGACATCTACATGGGAAACACATCTTGCCGTTACACTGGTGTCACCCCGTATAGGTTGCATGCCGACGATCCCCGCAGGATCGTCGGCATGCAACCTATATGGGGTGACTCCGGACCTGCTCCAAGAAAAGGTAAGTTGTAAAGAAAGATGACAATCAGTAGGGGGCCCCATGAGATGCCCCTGGTACCTTTTTCATAGGCTTTTTTGAGTTTGGGCAAGGACACAGGGGCCCTATGATCCCCTATTGTCCGGGGGGCCCCATGAGTTGTCAGTCCGCCCCTGCTCTCTGCTATAAAACCTATCCAATTAAAAAATAATAATAAAAAAAAATTCTTCATAAATCTTGGCCAAAATGTATTCTGCTACATGTCTTTGGTGAAAACAAATTCCAATAAGTGTATATTTATTGGTTTGAAAGTTATGTCTGCACACTATGGGATATATACTGGAATTGCTATTTATTTATTATACTAGCAATGGTGGCAATCAGTGACTTATAGTGGGACTGTGATAGTGCGGCGGGCAATCTGACACTGAAGCTTGGAGGGAAATGACTAACTGACATCAACAGTGACACTAATACAGTGATCAGTACTAATACTATACACTGTCACTGTGCTAATGACACTGATGGGATGGGAAGGTTAAAGGGGAGTTCCAGCTGAAAAAAAAAAATAAAAGTCAGCAGCTACAAAAACTGTAGCTGCTGACTTTTAAAATACAGCCACTTACCTGTCCCTCAGTCCTGTGGTGTCCTCACCACGGATGGTTTCACCGGCCGTCTTCTCTATCCGGCCCCGGCATATTCAGTGTGGGCACCCGGCTGTGACAGCTAGAGGCTTCACAGCCGGGTGCCCACTGCGCATGCGCGAGAAGCGCTGCGCTTTGTTATTGGCCCCAGAGTCTTCTGAGATCTGTTACGTGTCCCAGAGGACTACGGGGAGGGAGGGAGAGAACAACTTCCGCTTCCAATCGCCTAGGCGACCATAGCGGAAGTGGGAGCGGGTACCTGTCAAATTCAGTATGCATAAAAGTGGCCACCGCCCAAGTCTATAACTGGCTTATGAAGCAAGGACACATAAACAGGCATCACATAGTGAAAAAAAGGGGGAGAGAACAATGTTCTTGGACAACTTGCCAGCCAGCTTGCTAACAACCGAATTAACCTGTCTAACAGTATGCGTTTATAACAGGGGTTTAGTTAGCACACATTTGCAAATACATACGTAAGCCACAGAGCCACGACACGGCACCCTGATCATCTGTGGTCCTAACTCTAAAATTTGTGAGTCCCCATAGTAGAGGCACATGCATTTAATGGATAGATCAAGGGCAGGTGGACCTGAGGGAGCCACCCCTCTTAAAGGCAAAGGAGTGCATTGGACCCCAGCATGTAGCACAATGGCAACCAGGGCCCTAGTGCACCCACGTACCAAAAAACTCAAACATGCATAAAAGTGGCCACCCGCCCAAGTCTATAACTGGCTTATGAAGCAAGGACACATAAACAGGCATCACATAGTGAAAAAAAGGGGGAGAGAACAATGTTCTTGGACAACTTGCCAGCCAGCTTGCTAACAACCGAATTAACCTGTCTAACAGTATGCGTTTATAACAGGGGTTTAGTTAGCACACATTTGCAAATACATACGTAAGCCACAGAGCCACGACACGGCACCCTGATCATCTGTGGTCCTAACTCTAAAATTTGTGAGTCCCCATAGTAGAGGCACATGCATTTAATGGATAGATCAAGGGCAGGTGGACCTGAGGGAGCCACCCCTCTTAAAGGCAAAGGAGTGCATTGGACCCCAGCATGTAGCACAATGGCAACACAGGCCCTAGTGCACCCACGTACCAAAAACTCAAACATGCATAAAAGTGGCCACCCGCCCAAGTCTATAACTGGCTTATGAAGCAAGGACACATAAACAGGCATCACATAGTGAAAAAAAGGGGGAGAGAACAATGTTCTTGGACAACTTGCCAGCCAGCTTGCTAACAACCGAATTAACCTGTCTAACAGTATGCGTTTATAACAGGGGTTTAGTTAGCACACATTCAGTACCTGCTCCCCAAAGGTGCCAATCCTTAATGGGAAGCGGGGGACAAAGCATTAAAGTGGAATTTTCCTTTTTGGGTGGAGCTCCGCTTTTACATCTAGGGGCAATCAAAGGGTTAACTGTATGCCTAACAATGTGTAATGTGTGCTGCTTTTACTAAGTGATGTGACTGTTTTATCTCCCTGCTTTGCAGGGAGAAAAAAAGGCCATATGGCTGCTGTCTATAGAGACCCCTGTGTTGTTAGTAAGCACAGAGCTCTGTACTGTCATTCGCTAAGCCAATCAGCAGGTCCTGGCCATAAATCATTGGACGGGACTTGCTGACCGACTTTCGCTGTAGCAAATGACTGCACAGATCAGGTACAGCCATGCGCAAGCCCCCTTACCCAGATATGCTGAATCCTGTACATGTACATGATTCGGGGGCAGCGGGGCTGCGCTGGGCGGTGTCTGCAAGTGGACACAACACTTTATTTTGCAGCATTGTTTCATTTGAGAATTGAGCGCTGTATTTGTGGGAGATGTAAAAAAAATGGCAGTTGCAGCCAAGCATGTGTTTTGGCCACTTCAAGTCCAGGACATTTTAGAACATCCTAAGGGCGTGAACAGGGGTGGACTGACAATTCATGCGGTCCCCGGGCAATAGGGGATCATGGGGCCCCTGTGTCCTTGCCCAAACTCAAAAAAGCCTATGAAAAAGGTACCAGGGGCATCTCATGGAGCCCCCTACTGACCCTGGGCCCTCGGGCAGTGCCCGGGTTTCCTAATGGTCAGTCCTCCCCTGGGCGTGAATTGGTTATTCAGATGGCAGATGACAAGCTGGATGGTTACTTTGACTTTGGGCCTCATTCACACATCTCTCCTAATATTTATTCTTCTCCCGTTTTCCAGGTATCGGAGGACTATTTCTCCATGATTGCTGCCACTCTACTGACAGTCCAGGCGACGTCCCACCATCTCCTCTTTACTGACATAGTTCCCTTTTTACAATTCCTGGACCCGGATGAGATCATAGAATATCTTCCTCCACTTCAAGATGACAAGGAAGTGTACGTACATCAATATGAAGGTTAAGCTGACATACAGCACCTTGAAAAAGTCTTCCTCCCCCTTGAAATGTCCCCCATGTTGTCAAGTTACAACCAGAACCGTCACTGTGTTTTATTGGGATTGGATGTGATGGACCGACACAAAGTGGCACATAATTGTCAAGTGGAAGGAAAATGAGAAATGGTTTTCAACATCTGTGATCAATAAATCTGTGAAAAGTGTGGCGTTTATTTGTTTTCAGCCCCCTTTACTTGGATACCCCTAACTAAAATCTAGTGGAACCAATTGCCTTCAGAAGTCACCTAATTAGTAAATACAGTTCCCCTGTGTGTCATGTTATCTCAGTATAAATCCAGCTGTTCTGTGAAGCCCTCAGAGGTTTGTTAGAGAACATTAGTGAGCAAACAGCATCATGAAGGCCAAGGAACACACCAGACAGGTCAGGGATAAAGTTGTGGACAAGTGTAAAGCAGGGTTAGGTTAAAAAAAAAAACTCCCAAGCTTTGAACATCTCACGGAGCACTGTTCAATCCATCATCCGAAAATGGAATAGTACGGCACAACTGCCAAACTACCAAGACATGGCTGTCCACCTAAACTGACAGGCTGGGCAAGTAGAGCATTCATCAGAGAAGCAGCCAAGAGGCTCATGGGAACTCGAGGAGCTGCAGAGATCCACAGCTCAGGGGGGAGAATCTGTCCTCAGGACAACTATTAGTCGTGCACTCCACAAATCTGGCCTTTATGGAAGAGTGACAAGAAGAAAGCCATTGTTGGAGGAAAGCCATAAGAAGTCCCGTTTGCAGTTTGTGAGAAGCCATGTGGGGGACACAGCAAACGTGGAAGAAGGGGCTCTGGTCAGAGGAGACCAAAATGGAACTTTTTGGCCTAAAAGCAAAACGCTATGTGTGGGGGGAAAACTAACACTAGACATCACCCTGAACACACCATCCCCACCGTGAAACATGGTGGTGGCAGCATCATGTGGGGATGCTTTTCTTCAGCAGGGACAGGGAAGCTGGTCAGAGTTGATGGGAAGATGGATGGAGCCAAATACAGGGCAATCTTAGAAGAAAACCTGTTAGAGTCTGCAAAAGACTTGAGACCGGGGCGGAGGTTCCCCTTCCAGCAGGACAACGACCCGAAACATCCAGCCAGAGCTACAATGGAATGGTTCAGATCAAAGCATCTTCATGTGTTAGAATGGCCCAGTCACAGTCCAGACCCAAATCCAATGGAGAATCTGTGGCCAGACCTGAAAATTGCTGTTTCCAGACGCTCTCCATCCAATCAGACAGCTTTAGCGATTCTGCAAAGAAGAATGGACAGAAATGTCCCTCTCTAGATGTGCAAAGGGACATCTCCAAAAAGACTTGCAGATGGAATTGCAGCCAAAGGGGGTCTTACAAAGTATTGACTCCGGGGGGCCGAATACAAATGTCGCCACACTTTTCACAGATTTATTGGTCAGAAATGTTGGAAACCATTTCTCATTTTCCTTCCACTTCACAATTACGTGCCACTTTGTGTCGGTCCATCACATCCAATCCCAATAAAGTATATTGACGGTTTTGGTTGTAACATGACAACATGGGGGACATTTCAAGAGGAAGGAAGACTTTTTCAAGGCACTGTATATTGTTACTATGCTTCAGTTTGAATGAACACAGTGAATCATCAGTATCGATCACTCACTGTGTTCATTTAGGAAAGGAAGAGGCTGGTGAATGTGACATATTTAACGGACCCTTCCCCCCTCTCCATCCTGAAGGATCCTATTGTGTTTCGCACAGGGAGGGTGATGATGGGTGCATCGGGGGGTGCATTTACTGGAACCAATCCCCTGTATGGCTCTCTCTGCAGCAGTTGAAAGCCAGCGGGAGGGAGAGGAGAAGAAGCCGGCTTTCAGTTGCTGTAGAGAGAGCCATACAGGGGTTTGGTCCCAGTAACTGCCCCCCCCCCCCCCCCCTGCTGATCACCCTCCCTGAACACATCTGATTCACCTAGCTCAGGGGTGGGCAATGCAAAACTGACAGTTACAAGCATGACTCCCAAAGGCAGAGGCATGATGGGGCTTGTAGTTCACCAGCAGCTGGAGGGCCACAGTTGCCCACCCCTGACCTCGCTGACTGGGCCCCGTGCAGGAGGTACCCCCTTATCCACTGCCCTGGTTGTCCAATGTTTTGGCATTCTCATGTTTATTTCTTTTGTTTGTATTGGTGACACAAAAAAGTGGAGAAACAAAAAGCCAAATCTTTTCATCATCTTGTGTTGCGCTCCTTATTAGATTATAGTGACAAAGTGAACATTATATTTCATAATGTTCAAATATAAAAAAGTTACCTGAACATAAATAATCATAAATTCATATATAGAATAATAACTTGTAAAAAAGTATAATATTAATCCATATTCGTGATTATATAATAAATAATGATTAATTGTGAATCATAATTTGGTGACAAAATATAAAAATATAAAAAAGCCAAATCTGACACCCCAAAAATGGACCGGACACAATTATTGGCACCTTCTCCAAATTGTAAGAAATAATTACATTCCAAGTTTGGGTGTTCCTGTAATTTGTCATTAAACTCCCCCGTATCCATGACCAGGAGCTGACAACATAGAAATCACACCGACAACCGGGATCAATGGTGACACATGGCCTCCACCTTTCTGTTGGGTGTCTCTGTGTGCCACATGGAGCATGGAGGAGAGAAAGAGCAGCAAAGAATTGTCTGGGGATTGGAGAACAAAGATAGTGGAAAAGCATGGACAACCTCAAGGTGACAAGTCCATCTCCAGAGATCTTAATGTTCCTGTGTCCACTGTGCGCAACACTGTCAGGAAGTGTACAGCCCATGGCACTGTAGCTAATCTCCCTGGATGTAGATGAAAGAGAAAAATTGATCAAAGATTGCAACGAAGGATTGTTGAAATGGTGGATGAAGAACCTCGATCAACTTCCAGATAAATCCAAGCAGACCTTCAGGCACCGGGTACAACTGTGTTCGCTAGCACTATACGTCACCATCTGAATGAGAAGGGACCCCATGGTAGGAGACCCAGGAGGACCCCACTGCTGACACAGAAATATGGTAGGAGACCCAGGAGGACCCCACTGCTGACACAGAAATATGGTAGGAGACCCAGGAGGACCCCACTGCTGACACAGAAATATGGTAGGAGACCCAGGAGGACCCCACTGCTGACACAGAAATATGGTAGGAGACCCAGGAGGACCCCACGGCTGACACAGAAATATGGTAGGAGACCCAGGAGGACCCCAATTCTGACACAGAAATATGGTTGGAGACCAAGGAGGGCCCCAATGCTGACACAGAAATATGGTAGGAGACCCAGGAGGACCCCACTGCTGACACAGAAATATGGTAGGAGACCCAGGAGGACCCCACTGCTGACACAGAAATATGGTAGGAGACCCAGGAGGACCCCACTGCTGACACAGAAATATGGTAGGAGACCCAGGAGGACCCCACTGCTGACACAGAAATATGGTAGGAGACCCAGGAGGACCCCACGGCTGACACAGAAATATGGTAGGAGACCCAGGAGGACCCCAATTCTGACACAGAAATATGGTTGGAGACCAAGGAGGGCCCCAATGCTGACACAGAAATATGGTAGGAGACCCAGGAGGACCCCACTGCTGACACAGAAATATGGTAGGAGACCCAGGAGGACCCCACTGCTGACACAGAAATATGGTAGGAGACCCAGGAGGACCCCACTGCTGACACAGAAATATGGGAGGAGACCCAGGAGGACCCCACTGCTGACACAGAAATATGGGAGGAGACCCAGGAGGACCCCACTGCTGAAACAGAAATATGGTAGCAGACCCAGGAGGAGCCCACTGCTGACACAGAAACATTTTGGAGGCCTGACCAGGCCATTTTTTGGGATACGGTCCTGCGTTACTTTGACTGACAATTGAACGGTCATGCAACGCTGCACCCAAATTAAAGTTTGCGTCCTTTTTCCCCACAAATAGTGATATTTGATCCCCTGTGCGTTTTTAATTTTTTGTGCTATAAACAAAAAAAAGACAATTTTGAAAAAAAAACCCAATATTTTTGACTTTTTGCTATTAAACATGTCCAGTAAAAAACTGTAAAAAATATAATTTCGTCATAAATTTAGGCCAAAATGTTTTCTGCTCCATGTCTTTGCTGAAACAAATCCCAATACATGTAAATTAATTGGTTTCTGTGAAAGTTATAGCGTTTACAAATGGCGGGATATATACTGGAATTTTTTTTTTAATACTAGTAATGGTGGTGATCAGCGACTTACAGTGGGACTGCGGCAGGCATTCTGACACTGGGGGGAACTGACTTGGTGTCACTGACATCCCCAGTGACACCAATACAGTGATCAGTGCTAATAAAAAGCCCTGACCAGGGGCGGACTGACCATTTGGAAACTAGGGCACTCCTCGAGGGCCCGGGGTCAGAAGGGGGCCCCATGAGATGCCCCTGGTGTTTTTTTCATAGGCTTTTTTGAGTTTGGGCAAGGACACAAGAGGCCCCATGATCCCCTATTGCCAGGGGGCCCCATGATTTGTCAGTCCGCCCCTGGCCCTGACACTGTACTAATGGCACTGGGCAAGAAGGGGTTAACATCTGGGGCGATCAAAGGGTTAACTGTGTGCTGTGTGTGATTTACTAGGGCGACATGCTTCAGAGAGATACAAAGCAGCATGTCCTTGCTGGCAGGAGAGAGACCTGTGTTGTTCACACACAGGTCTCTCCCCTGTCAGTGTTCCTCGGCAATCACCAGGTGCCGGGAGGGAATCTCCAGCTGGGACCCGGTAATTGACATCTATAGCCGCCAATGGTGGAAATGCAAAATCACATATATACTGTTGTCTCTCAAATCTAAGAATTGAAAGTGTGATTTCTGTAACTTACAGTTGTGATGAGATAGCGATAACTCCAATCGTAGTTGAATATCACAGGCAGTCACTCGATCAGATGACACCTTGTAGATCTTGTGACGTTTATTCCATAAACTGAGAGGATCTTACAACAATGAACATCGGAGAGATGAAAAGATCATGATGTCATCTGCTTCCATAAGACATGAGGCTAGAAGGTGAAATGCATTACTGGGAAAAGGGGAGGGGCTATCTATACAGCATGAACTAAACCAAAGGAAAGGGAGGAGCCGAGACAAAATACAAAGAACACTTAAAGGCATATGACAGTCATGTGAAACATGACATATACTGTACGTCATTTTGCACAGCCCTGCCACCCTGTAGCAGTAGTTCTGCTATGGGGCGGTCAAAGAAAAAAAAGAATAAAAAATTAATTGAAAATACATTTTAAAAAAAGGAAAAAAAATACAAAAAAAATAAAATTAAGCAATAATGCTTGTTAATGAAAACGTTCAGTTTTTGCAATTGGAGTAAATTGTACAATCCAGTTGATAACAAAGACGAGACTAACGACCCCAATTTCCCGTTCAGGCTCCAAGCGTTGGCTCTCTATGCCGGTTCTCTGTCTGAAGAGCAAAGATTCGCCCTGGGCTTCTGGCTGCGGATGTCCACCATATTTACCAACGTGTCACAGTTAGAGGACTCCTTTATCCAAAAAATTGGAAGCCTCCTCCCCCTCCTGACCCTGGATGTATTTAAGCAGCTCAGTGCTCAACAGGTAAGTCATCCCTGTATATTTATTAACCCTTTCGCTGCCAGAGCAGTTTTTTGCTCTTTTTTTTTTTTTTTGCACATATGTTTAAAAAATCATTTTGGGCCTGAAGATGACACAAAACCCCCAAAACAGGATATATTTTCTGAAAGCGGATACCCTAGAGCACGGGTGCCAAACTGGCGGCCCTCCAGCTGTTGCCAAACTACAAGTCCCATGAGGCATTGCCAGAGGCGGTAACACTTGGTGACACCCCCTCCGACGATCCCCGCAGGATGGTTTGGATCTGCGGATTGAGCATAATGGATCGGACTGCGATCCATTATGCTCCCCATTCGGCAGATCCGATCCATCCTGCGGGGATCGTCGGCTTTCTCTACAACTCCCCTTTTCTTGCAGCGGGTCCGGGTGTAGCAGCAAGATGTGTCCCCCTCCAGGGCCGGTCTGACCACTTGGAAACTCAGGCATTGCCCGAGGGCCCGGGGTCAGTAGGGGGCCCCATGAGATGCCCCTGGTACCTTTTTCATAGGCTTTTTTGAGTTTGGGCAAGGACACAGGGGCCCCATGATCCCCTATTGAACGGGGGCCCCATGAGTTGTCACTCCGCCCCTGGCTCCCCCCCGAAGCAACTGCACATGTCCCGGTTTCAGGCACGATCAATCAATGATAGCAGTAGTTCTATCATCGATTGATCACGCCTGAAACCGGGACATGCGCAGTTGCTTCAGGGGGGGACATCTACATGGGAGACACATCTTGCCGTTACACCGGTGTCACCCCGTATAGGTTGCATGCCGACGATCCCCGCAGGATCGTCGGCATTCATCCTATATGGGGCGACACCGGACCTGCTCCAAGAAAAGGTAAGTTGTAAAGAAAGATGACGATCCCTGCAGGATGGATCGGATCTGCGGATTGGGGAGCATAATGGATCGGACTCCGATCCATTATGCTCAATCCGCAGATCTGATTCATCCTGCGGGGATTGTCGGCATGCAACCTATACGGGGTGACACCGGACCCGCTCCAAGAAAAGGTAAGTTGTAAAGAAATCCGACGATCCCCGCAGGATAGTTCAGATCTGCGGATTGAGCATAATGGATCGGAGTCCGATCCATTATGCTCCCCAATCCGCAGATCCGATCCATCCTGCGGGGATCATCAGCATGCAACCTATACGGGGTGACACCGGACCCGCTCCAGGAAAAGGTAAGTTGTAAAGAAAGCCGACAATCCCCGCAGGCTGGATCGGATCTGCGGATTGAGCATAATGGATCGGATCCATCCTGTGGGCATGGTCGGGTTGCTTTACAACTTAACTTTTTGTGGAGCGGGTCCAGTGTCACCCCCTGCGGTCGGTGTCACCCGGTGTGGACCGCACCTGCTTCGGGACGCCACTGGGCATTGCAAGACTGACAGTTACAAGCATGACTCCCAAAGGCAGAGGCATGATGGGACTTGTAGTTTCGCAACATCTGGAGGGCCGCCAGTTTGACACGCCTGATCTAGAGGATAAAACAGCGGTGGTTCCAATTTTTTATGTCACACAATATTATTGCAAAGGTCTAGGAAACGCAAAATATCAGTAAAAAACACACTAAAGTGAATTTTAGGGGCAAACGTGCACACATTTTCACCATATTTTTGGTGAAATGTAAAAGACGAGGTTGTACCGAGTTAATAGATACCCAACGTGTCAAACCTTAAATTTGCGTACGCCTGTGAAATGGCGACAAACGTCAGTCCCCTATATTTTCTATCGGCGATGCTTCAAAAGCCCCCCATAGGTCATCAGTTTAGTGTAAGTCTAGGTTCACACCTATGCAAATTGCGTTTGAGGCGTTTCTGCATTGCGTTTTTGTTGCCTTTTGTGCTTTTTACAAAAAAAAATTATCTTGTTGCTAGGCAGATTTAAAACGCATCAAAAATGCAACAAAAACATAATACATGTTTTTCTGCAGCATTCCCATTGAAGTCTATAGAACCAAAAATGCAATGTTTTGCCTTCAAAAAAGTCCCCGACCCTTTAAAAAAAAAACGCACCAGGTGAAAATGCAGAGATGTGAACTTGTCCCATAGGAATTCATGGGAATTGGACTGTACTGCGTTTCTGCAAAACATGGCACAAACCGCTTAGATGTGAACCTGGGGTTCACATCTAAGTGAATCTTGGGGGCAAACATGGGCACATTTTCACCAAATTTTTGGTGAAATGTAAAAGACAAGGTTGTGCCGAGTTAATAGATACCCAACGTGCCAAACCTTAAATCTGAAAATGGCGACAAACTTCAGTACCCTATATTTTCTATCGGCGACACTTCAAAAGCCCCTACAGGTCATCGCTTTAGTGTAAGTCTAGAGTCACACCTATGCAGGTTGCGTTTTGAGGCATTTTCTGCATTGTGTTTTGTGCTTTTAAAAAATAAAAAATTCTCTTGTTGCTAGGCAGATTTAAAACACAAAATGCATCAAAAACGCAGCAAAAACACAATACATGCTTTTCTGCAGCATTCCCATTGAAGTCTATAGAACCAAAAATGCAATGTTTTGCCTTCAAAAAAGTCCCTGACCCTTTAAAAAAAAACGCACCAGGTGAAAACGCTGAGATGTGAACGTGTCCCATAGGAAATCATGTTAAATGGACTGCTGTGCATTTCTGCAAAACATGGCAGAAAATGCTTAGATGTGAACCTGGGATAAAAAAGAACACATTAAAGTGAATTTTGGGGGGAAAAATGGGCAAATTTTCATAAAATTTTTGGTGAAATGTAAGAGACGAAGTTGTGCTGAGTTAATGGATACCCAACATGTCAAACCTTAAATTTGCGCACGCCTGTGAAATGGCGACAAACTTCAGTCCCCTATATTTTCTATTGGTGATGCTTCAAAAGCCCCTACACAGGGGCGGACTGACCATTCGAGCACTCGGGCACTGGGTCAGTAGGGAGCCCCATAAAATGCCCCTGGTACCTTTTGTAGGCTTTTTTGGGTGTGTTTTGAGTGTGAGCAAGAACCCAGGGGCCCCATGATCCCCAACAGCCCGGGGGCCCCATGAGTTGTCAGTCCGCCCCTGCCCCTACAGGTCATTGGTTTAGTGTAAGTCTAGGTTGCGTTTGAGGCGTTTCTGCATTGCGTTTTGCATTTTTGTTGTGCTTTTTTTTAAATGAAAAACATTTCTTGTTGCTAGGCAGATTTAAAATGCAAAAGGCATCAAAAATGCAGCAAAAACACACAACATGCTTTTCTGCAGCGTTCCCACTGAAGTCTATAGAAACAAAAATGCAACGTTTTGCCTTAAAAAAAGTCCCTGACCCTTTCCAAAAAATGCACCGGGTGAAAATGTGCAGATGTGAACGTGTCCCATAGGAGATCATGTTAAGTGGACTGCTGTGCGTTTCTGCAAAACATGGCAGAAAATGCTTAGATGTGAACCTGGGATTAAAAAAAAAAACACATTAAAGTGAATTTTGGGGGAAAAATGGGCAAATTTTCATAAAATTTTCGGTGAAATGTAAAAGACGAGGTTGTGCCGAGTTAATAGATACCCAACGTGTCAAACCTTAAATATTATTATTATATTATTATTAATATTATTGCAAAGGTCTAGGAAACGCAAAATTTCAGTAAAAAAAACACTAAAGTGAATTTTAGGGGCAAACGTGCACACATTTTCACCATATTTTTGGTGAAATGTGAAAGTCGAGGTTGTACCGAGTTAATAGATACCCAACGTGTCAAACCTTAAATTTGCGTACGCCTGTGAAATGGCGACAAACTTCAGTCCCCTATATTTTCTATCGGCGACGCTTCAGAAGCCCCTACAGGTCATTGGTTTAGTGTAAGTCTAGGTTCACACCTATGCAGGTTGCGTTTGAGGCGTTTCTGTATTGCGTTTTGCATTTTTGTTGTGCTTTGTTTTAAATGAAAAACATTTCTTGTTGCTAGGCAGATTTCAAATGCAAAAGGCCTCAAAAATGCAGCAAAAACACACCACATGCTTTTCTGCAGCGTTCCCATTGAAATCTATAGAACCAAAAAATGCAACGTTTTGCTTTCAAAAAAGTCCCCGACCCTCTCCAAAAAACGCACCGGGTGAAAACGCACAGATGTGAACGTGTCCCATAGGAAATCATGGTAAATGGACTGTACTGCTTTTTTGCAAAATGCGGCAGAAAAACGCAGAGGTGTGAACCTGGGGTTAAGGCAGGGGTCGACTCTCCATTTGGAAACTCGGGCACTGCCCGAGGGCCCGGGGTCAGTAGGGGGCCCTATGAGATGCCCCTGGTACCTTTTTCATAGGCTTTTTTGAGTTTGGGCAAGGACACAGGGGCCCCATGATCCCCTATTGCCCGGGGGCCCCATGAGTTGTCAGTCCGCCCCTGGGTTAAGGAGAAGGTCGGGTCCTAGAATTATTTCTCTCACTCTGGCGTGTGCGGTGATATGTAACATGTGTATCGCAATCGCTGTTTTCACACATAGGCTCCCCGAGGCATGCGTTTCAGTTTGTACATTTGTATATGTGGGGGGGCCTCAAATTTTTTTCGGGGGGGGGATGTTATGTGCTTGGGTGTAACTTTATTTTTTTGCACAAAACTTTTAAATGTATATATTTTATATCAGGAAAGTTTCTGGTCGCAAACAGCCATTGGTTAATGCTGAATTATTACAGTTATTATCATTAACCCCTCCCCCTCCGGGGATTCCCCTCCTCCCCCTCTAGAGGATTTCCCCCCTCCCCCTCCAGAGGTTCACCCCCCCCCCCCACCTTCCTGACCAGGCCATTTTTTTGCGATACGGCGCTGCGTTACTCTAACTGATGATTGCGCGGTCATGCAACACTGCACCCAAATGAAATTTCTGTCCTTTTTTTCCCACCAATAGAGCTTTCTTTTGGTGGTATTTGATCTCCTCTGTGTTTTTTTTTTGTGTTCTATAAACAAAAAAAAGACAATTTGGAAATAAAAAACAATATTTTGGACTTTTTGCTGTTAAACACGTCCAGTAAAAAAATTAAAAAAAACTAATTTTGTCATAAATTTTGGCCAAAATATATTCTGCTCCGTGTCTTCGCTAAAACAAAAATCCCGATACGTGTAAATTAATTGGTTTACGTGAAAGTTATAGCGTCTACAAATGGCGGAAAAGATAATGGGATTTTTTTTTCTTTTCAACAGTAATGGCGGCGATCAGCAACTTATAGCGGGACTGTAGCAGACATTCTGACACTGGGGGGGAGGGGAACTGACTTGGTGCCATTGACATTCCCAGTGACACCAATACAGTGATCAGTGCTAATAAAAAGCAGACACTGTACTAATGGCACTGGGCAGGAAGGGGTTAACATGAGGGGCGATCAAAGGGTTAACTGTGTGCTGGGAGTGTTTCACTGTAAGCATGCTGCTATGCAGAGCCATACAAAGCAGCATGCTGGAGCGGACAGGGGAGAGATCTGTATTGTTTACATACAGACCCCTCCCCTGTCAGTGTTCCTCAGCGATTGCCGGGTGCTAGTGATCGACAGCTGTAGCTGCCAATGGAGGCACGGATAATGCGGTGCACATGCACACCCCCTACCCGGAAATACAAAATTACATATATACACAGGTGAAACTCAAAAAATGAGAATATGGTGCAAAAGTTCATTTATTTTAGTGCAGCAACTTAAAAGGTGAAACTAATATATGAGACTCATTACATGCAAAGCAAGATAGTTCCAGCCGTGATTTGTCATCATTGTGATGATTATGGCTTACAGCTCATGAAAACCCCAAATCCACAATCTCAGAAAATGAGAATATTGTGAAAAGGTGGAATAATCTCGGCTCAAAGTGTCCCACTCTAATCAGCTCATTCAGCCATAACACCTGCAAAGGGTTCCTGAGCCTTTAAATGGTCTCTCAGTCTGGTTCAGTAGGAATCACAATCATGAGAAAGACTGCTGACCTGACACCATCACTGACACCCTCCATAAGGAGGGAAAGCCTCAAAAGGGAATTGCAGAAGAAGTTGGATGTTCCCAAAGTGCTGTATCAAAGCACATTAATAGAAAGTTATGTGGAAGGGAAAAGTGTGGAAGAAAAAGGTGCACAAGCAGCAGGGATGACCGCAGCCTGGAGAGGATTGTCAGGAAAAGGCCATTCAAATGTGTTGGGGACTTTCACAAGGAGTGGACTGAGGCTGGAGTCAGTGCATCAAGAGCCACCACACACGGACGGATCCTGGACATGGGCTTCAAATGTCGTATTCCTCTTGTCAAGCCGCTCCTGAACAACAAACAACGTCAGAAGTGTCTTACCTGGGCTAAAGAAAAACAGGCCTGGTCTGATGCTCAGTGGTCCAAAGTCCTCTTTTCTGATGAGAGCAACTTTTGCATCTCATTTGGAAACCAAGGACCCCGAGTATGGAGGAAGAATGGAGAGGCACAAGGACCCCGAGTATGGAGGAAGAATGGAGAGGCCCAAGGACCCAGAGTATGGAGGAAGAATGGAGAGGCCCAAGGACCCCGAGTATAGAGGAAGAATGGAGAGGCCCAAGGACCCCGAGTATGGAGGAAGATTGGAGGGGCACAAGGACCCCGAGTATGGAGGAATAATGGAGAGGCACAAGGACCCCGAGTATGGAGGAAGAATGGAGAGGCCCAAGGACCCCGAGTATGGAGGAAGAATGGAGAGGCCCAAGGACCCCGAGTATAGAGGAAGAATGGAGAGGCCCAAGGACCCCGAGTATAGAGGAAGAATGGAGAGGCCCAAGGACCCCGAGTATGGAGGAAGAATGGAGAGGCACAAGGACCCCGAGTATGGAGGAAGAATGGAGAGGCACAAGGACCCCGAGTATGGAGGAAGAATGGAGAGGCACAAGGACCCCGAGTATGGAGGAAGAATGGAGAGGCCCAAGGACCCCGAGTATGGAGGAAGAATGGAGAGGCACAAGGACCCCGAGTATGGAGGAAGAATGGAGAGGCACAAGGACCCCGAGTATGGAGGAAGAATGGAGAGGCCCAAGGACCCTGAGTATGGAGGAAGAATGGAGAGGCACAAGGACCCCGAGTATGGAGGAAGAATGGAGAGGCCCAAGGACCCTGAGTATGGAGGAAGAATGGAGAGGCACACACTGCAAGATGCTTGAAGTCCAGTGTGAAGTTTCCACAGTCTGTGTTGATTTGGGGAGCCATGTCATCTGCTGGTGTTGGCCCACTGTGCTTCATTAAGTCCAGGGTCACCGCAGCCGTCTACCAGGAGATTTTGGAGCACTTCATGCTTCCTTCCGCAGACGAGCTTTATGGGGATGCTGACTTCATCTTCCAGCAGGACTTGGCACCTCCCACACTGCCAAAAGCACCAAAACCTGGTTCAATGACCGTGGGATGACTGTGCTTGATTGGCCAGCAAACTCGCCTGACCTGAACCCCATAGAGAATCTATGGGGCATTGCCAAGAGAAAGATGAGAGACATGAGAGCGAACAATGCAGAAGAGCTGAAGGCCACTATTGAAGCATCCTGGTCTTCCATAACACCTCAGCAGTGCCACAGGCTGATAGCTTCCATGCCACACCGCATTGAGGCAGTAATTGCTGCAAAAGGGGCCCCAACCAAGTACTGAGTACATATGCAGCTTCTACTTCTCAGAGGTCCGATATTGTTCTATGTACAATCCGTGTTTTATTGATTGCATGGAATATTCTCATTTTCTGAGATTGTGGATTTGGGGTTTTCATGAGCTGTAAGCCATAATCATCACAATGATGACAAATCACGGCTGGAACTATCTTGCTTTGCATGGAATGAGTCTCATATATTAGTTTCACCTTTTAAGTTGCTGCACTGAAATAAATCAACTTTTGCACAACATTCTCATTTTTCGAGTTTCACCTGTATATATATATACACACACACGATTTTGCACAGCCCTGTTGCTCTGTAGCGGTACTTCTGCTATAGGGCGGTCGGAAAGCAGTTAATACCAATATGAAATCTATGGGTCAATATGAAATTTCCACTACAAAAGTAATAAAGTAGCATATGGATGATTGTTTGTGGTGTTGATGAATGATGATGATGATGATGACTGATATGGATGATGATGATGATGATTGATATGGATGATGATGATGATTGATATGGATGATGATGATACAACGACATCTCTCCTCTGTTGTGTCAGGCTGTGACTATCCTCCCCATCCTCCCAGAAGATCTGGCTCCTCCATATCAGAGGACGGTGGCCTGCAGAGTATTACAGGCGTCAGACATCACAGTACAGGATGTGCAGCTGTAAGTATACTAACTGATGGCAGTTATTCAGGTTTGCCGGCAGACATTGCGGTATGTGTGGTCATGGCCAGGTAGGTGTAAGACAATGTAGGATTATTTTACCTCGTCCCATGCTCACTCCAGGACTTCTCCAAAGCCTCTCCAATCTTCTGGAACTCCTTACCCCAACTTGTGCAGAGCCTCTCCCATCCTCTGTAAGGCTGGCCATACATTATACAATTTTCCTTTATATTTACCAAAACCATATAATATGAGGTCAAACCGAAACACTTTCAATTTGTATGTAATCAGACAGACCCTACTGTACATGACAAGGTAAATCCAAAGGAAATTGAACAAGAAAATTGTATAATGTATGATCAGCCTTACTCCTTATCCCAACCTTTCCAGAGCCTCTCCCATCCTCTGGAACTCCTTACCCCAGTCTCTCCAGAGCCTCTCCCATCCTCTGAAACTTCTTACTCCAATCTCTACAGAGCCTCTCCCATCCTCTGGAACCCCTTAACCCAGTCTCTCCAGAGCCTCTCCCATCCTCTGGAACTCCTTACCCCAATCTCTCTAGAGCCTCTCCCATCCTCTGAAACTCCTTACTCCAATCTCTACGGAGCCTCTCCCATCCTCTGGAACTCCTTATCCCAATCTCTACAGAGTCTCTCCCATCCTCTGGAACTCCTTACCCCAGTTTTTCCAGAGTCTCTACCATCCTCTGGAACTCCTTACTCCAATCTATACAGAGCCTCTCCCATCCTCTGAAACTCCTTACCCCAATTTGTCCATATATCTCCTTCTCTGAACTGAACTTGTACTTTCTCCACCAGCTCATCCCGCACAGTTATTATCTTTTGCATCACTTGACCCTCATTATATATTGTAATCTCTCATGGTGAGCAGGACCCTCTGATTCCTCTTGTATTGAACTGCATGGTAACTGTACAGTCTCCATTTATATTGTAAAGTGCTGAGCACACTGTTGGTGCCATAAATCCTGTGTAATAATAATCATCATCATTGTAAAGCCCGCGGCCTCAAATGTTTATGTCACAGATACTTTTCCTTGCTGCCAGGATGGGGCGCTGTGTGTGTCAGGCGGATGTACGGGACCTGGAAGGTCATCAGCAGAATGTGGATATATTTCTGGCACTGAAAAGAGCCCTCCTTCACTGTATCCAGACTGGTGATTTGTCCCCCGATTCCCAGGTAAGCCTCAAAAAAGCAGCACGGAGACTGAGCATAGGGAAATTATATATATATATACTGTATACACACAGGGCAGCCCCTTACACAGCTTTAAGCCTGCCCCCCCCCCAGGCCTGACCATCAATTTTACTCAGGGCCCGCCCACTGGCCTACCCACCAAATCCGCCCACTGGCCACCTCACCGAGTCCTTCAGTCCCTTTTTTTTAACACTCTTACAACTTAATATGTGAAATTAGAAAGTGTATTCCAAGTCATCAGTGCTTTCAAGATTTAACAGTAAGAAATTATATTTCAGCCAAAAAATATCAAGCCAGCCACCACGGCAAGGTCGACTTTTGAACAGGACCCTACACTAAGACTGACTGCACTACATTTTCAATGCCCCCCCCCCCTCCCCCTCAATCTATCCCCAAATCTATCCTCCCATAGCAGATCTAAACACACAAAAACAAAAAAAAACAAATATATTAAGCAAAGAGACATCCCAATCCAGCAAAGAGACTTCCCCCATATAGCAGAGAGATAGTCCAATTCAGTAAAGAGACATCCCCATACAGCAAAGAGACATCCCCATCTAGCAAAGAAACAGCCCAGTCCAGCAAAGAAACGTCCTCCATATAGCAGAGAGACAGTCCAATTCAGTAAAGAGACATCCCCATATAGCAAAGAAACAGCCCAATCCAGGAAAGAGACATCCCCCACATAGCAGAGAGACAGTCCAATTCAGTAAAGAGACATCCCCATATAGCATAGAAACAGCCCAATCCAGCAAAGAGACATCCCCCACATAGCAGAGAGACAGTCCAATTCAGTAAAGAGACATCCCCATATAGTAGAGAGACAGTCCAATTCAGTAAAGAGACATCCCCATCCAGCAAAACGACATCCCCCATATAGTAGAGAGACAGTCCAATTCAGTAAAGAGACATCCCCATATAGCAAAGAAACAGCCCAGTCCAGCAGAGACATCTCCACCCAGCAAAGAGACATCCCCCATATAGCAGAGAGACATTCTAGTTCAGTAAAGAGACATCCTAATATAGCAAAGAAACAGCCCAATCCAGCAAAGAGATGTCCCCCATATGGCAGAGAGACAGTCCAATTCAGTAAAGAGACATCCCCATATAGCAGAGAGACAGTCCAATTCAGTAAAGAGACATCCCCATCCAGCAAAAAGACATCCTCATATAGCAAAGAAACAGCCCAGTCCAGCAAAAAACATCCCCACCCAGCAAAGAGATGTCCCCCATATAGCAGAGAGACAGTCCAATTCAGTAAAGAGACATCCCCATATATCAAAGAAATAGCCCAATCCAGAAAAGAGACATCCCCCACATAGCAGAGAGACAGTCCAATTCAGTAAAGAGACATCCCCATATAGCAGAGAGACAGTCCAATTCAGTAAAGAGACATCCCCATCCAGCAAAAAGACATCCTCATATAGCAAAGAAACAGCCCAGTCCAGCAAAAACCATCCCCACCCAGCAAAGAGATGTCCCCCATATAGCAGAGAGACAGTCCAATTCAGTAAAGAGACATCCCCATATATAAAAGAAACAGGCCAATCCAGCAAACAGACATCCCCCACATAGCAGAGAGACAGTCCAATTCAGTAAAGAGACATCCCCATATAGCAGAGAGACAGTCTAATTCAGTAAAGAGACATCCCCATATATCAAAGAAACAGCCCAATCCAGCAAAGAGATGTCCCCCATATAGCAGAGAGACAGTCCAATTCAGTAAAGAGACATCCCCATATATAAAAGAAACAGCCCAATCCAGCAAAGAGACATCCCCCACATAGCAGAGAGACAGTCCAATTCAGTAAAGAGACATCCCCATATAGCAGAGAGACAGTCCAATTCAGTAAACAGACATCCCCATCCAGCAAAATGACATCCCCCATATAGTAGAGAGACAGTCCAATTCAGTAAAGAGACATCCCCATATAGCAAAGAAACAGCCCAATCCAGCAAAGAGAAGTCCCCCATATAGTAGAGTGACAGTCTAATTCAGTAAAGAGACATCCCCATCCACAAAAAAGACATTCCCATATAGCAAAGAAACAGCCCAATCCAGCAAAGAAACATCCCATCTAGCAAAGAGACCGTCACAGCACAGGGCCACATCCAGCAACATTGTCAACCAATTTATCACTGTGATGTCTAACAACTTGTCTCCAGACCAATCCACAGTGAGCTCTGAGCAGCCCTGCAGGCACCCCCCACACATGTATGCACTTATGAGCCCGTATTGCTTCCTATGCACTGACTTACTTTATCTCTCTACAGATGATACATTTTCTAACTGGTTACCTTCAGTGGCAGGATCCACAAACGCTCAGCTATCAGCAAATCTCTAATCTGTCCACTGTAATCCCGGCTCTGAGTTACACCTTTCTGCAGGCTCTGAGCACACCGCAGTTCCTTCCCGCCTTGTCTGATTTGGGCTCAGCGAGGCTGACACCGGCACAGGTATGTTCTACGGGTGACATTTGCAAGTACCTTAGATACAGTCATGGCCGAAATTGTTGGCACCCTTGATATTTCTCCAGGAAATCATGTATTTCTCACGAAACGTATTGCATTAACACATGTTTTGCTATACACATGTTTATTCCCTTTGTGTGTATTGGGACAAAACAAAAAAAGGGAGGAAAGAAAGCAAATTCGACATAATGTCACACAAACCTCCAAAAATGGGCTGGACAAAAGTATTGGCACCCTTTCACAACTGCGGATAAATAAGAATGTTACAAGCATGTGATGCTCCTGTAAACTCACCTGGGGCAAGTAACAGGTGTGGGCAATATAGAAATCACACCTGAAAGCAGATAAAAAGGAGAGACGTTCACTTAACCTTTGCATTGTGTGTCTGTCTGTGCCACACTAAGCATGGACAACAGAAAGAGGAGACGAGAACTGTCTGAGGACCTGAGAACCAAAATTGTGGCAAAATATCAACAATCTCAAGGTTACAAGTCCATCTCCAGAGAACTAGATTTGCCTTTGTCCACAGTGCGCAACATTATCAAGAAGTTTGCAACCCATGGCACTGTAGCTAATCTCCCTGGTCGTGGACGGATGAGGAAAATTGATGAAAGATTGCAACGCAGAATAGTCCGGATGGTGGATAAGCAGCCCCAAACATGTTCCAAAGACATTCAAGCTGTCCTGCAGGCTCAGGGAGCATCAGTGTCAGCGCGAACTATCCGTCGACATTTAAATGAAATGAAACGCTATGGCAGGAGACCCAGGAGGACCCCACTGCTGACACAGAGACATAAAAAAGCAAGACTACAGTTTGCCAAAATGTACTTGAGTAAGCCAAAAGCCTTCTGGGAAAACGTCTTGTGGACAGATGAGACCAAGATAGAGCTTTTCGGTAAAGCACATCATTCTACTGTTTACCGAAAACGGAATGAGGCCTACAAAGAACAAAACACAGTACCTACGGTAAAATATGGTGGAGGTTCAATGATGTTTTGGGGTTGTTTTGCTGCCTCTGGCACTGGGTGCCTTGACTGTGTGCAAGGCATCATGAAATCTGAGGATTACCAAAGGATTTTGGGTCGCACTGTAGGGCCCAGTGTCAGAAAGCTGGGTTTGCGTCCAAGATCCTGGGTCTTCCAGCAGGACAATGACCCCAAACATACGTCAAAAAGCACTCAGAAATGGATGGCAAAGAAGCGCTGGAGAGTTCTGAAGTGGCCAGCAATGAGCCCAGATCTAAATCCCATTGAACACCTGTGGAGAGATCTTAAAATTGCTGTTGGGAAAAGGTGTCCTTCCAATAAGAGAGACCTGGAGCTGTTTGCAAAGGAAGAGTGGTCCAAAATTCCGGGTGAGAGGTGTCAGAAGCTTATTGATGGTTATAGGAAGCGACTGATTTCAGTTATGTTTTCCAAAGGGTGTGCAACCAAATATTAAGTTAAGGGTGCCAATACTTTTGTCCAGCCCATTTTTGGGGTTTTGTGTGACATTATGTCATATTTGCTTTTCTGCCTCTGTTTTATATTTGTTCCAATACATACAAAGGGAATAAACATGTGTATAGCAAAACATGTGTTAATGCAATACCTTTTTTGTGTGAAATACTTGATTTTCAGGAAAAATATCAAGGGTGCCAACAATTTCGGCCATGACTGTATGTGATGTTCTTTCTTCTATCTAAAGGATCTACAACATTCTACAACTTACTGATCATGCTGATGTACCGTGACAGTGATCAGTGCCAGACTAGCGAAGCAGAGTAGGCGCTGACCTATGGGCCCCACGCCGTTTAAGGGCGCCGCAACAACGGATCAAAATAATATTCCTTTGATCTTAAGAAAAAAAATTACAATGAAGCTTTTTTTAAATTGCTTACAAAAGATAGAAAAAAATGAATCAATGGAAATCTTTCCATTAACCCCCCTGGCGGTATTCCCGAGTGTAGCTCGGGGTAAAGTTTTAGTACCAAAAGCTGTAACCCCCCCCCAGCTACACTCGGGCTTACCATGCGGCGCTGCTCCGGGATCCCTTCTGCACTTACCTTGTCCTGCGCTCCCGCGATGTCCCCCCTGCAGTGTCCCCTGTAATGTCCTCCGGCCGATGCCGGCATCTGTCTTCCGTGTTCCGTTCCCTGCGACGTCGGGACGTACGGGGGACGGAACTGGCGGGATATTTGAAAATGATAAAAAGTGACATTCACTAAATACACTAAAATCACATAGTATAACATTCCTGTATCAAACCATTTCACATACATTGTGTCCCGAGTGCTTTGTCCGGCGCCCTGCCTGCATTTTTACTGTTCTTTCTGCCTGGAAACTGAGAAACGTCCATGGCGTCCAAAAAGCGTCCCTTTAGGTCAGACGCGGTTTTAGACCGGCTAGAGAACAGCGATAGTAAATCAGAACCACTTGCAGAATTGAGTGATAATGATTGGTGGGGGAAATTCCTCATCAGACACTGAAAACGATTCTGCGACTGAGCTCAGCAATGTGCGAACTTGGCGCTCTATTTCACATTTCAGTGTTTTTGGTTTGATTATATTATTGAATTACATTTATTATTATTTTTTATGATTATTTAATATAGTATAATTTATGATTTTGTGGTTCAAATTTTATCCTCCCCGGGATGTTTACTAGACTCTTGTTAGGACAGATTTCAGTGAGTTATTCCTAAATATTACAGGCCTACAATAAAAATAATACATATTTCCATGCAAAAAAATGTACCGCTTTGAGCACAGAAATACTGACATAATCAGACCGCTAGGGAGGGTAAAGCCTCTGTAGAGGAAATGCTGTATTCATGTCATTTCCCCGATAACAATGTAAAGTACACCAGCCTCAGACACGAGGGTCACGTTGGTTTGTCTCTTCAAATCTTCTTTCAGCTTGTATGGTGGTGCAACCTACGGCCGTGTGATGTATAGTATTGATGGTCATCTCCATCTAGCGGCTGACGTGCACTACTTAGTTCAAGGTCATCCCACTGGAGGGTGCGCACGAGGAACCTCCAGAAACCTGGAAGGGAGCCCCAAGGTTTTTGACTGCCTTGGGGCCTCCACAGAGTTTAATCCGGCACTGACAATGATGTAATCATTTTTTAGCAGGCTTACTCAGGGGCGTCACTAGGGTTGGTGTCACCTGGTGCGGTAAAACACGTAAGGGGTGAGAGAAAGGGGGGGGGGTAAGAGGGGGGGAGAGAGAGGGGGGGGTAAGAGGGGGGGAGAGAGGGTAAGAGAGAGGATAAGAGGGGGGGAGAGAGAGGGGGGAGATAGAGGATAAGAGGGGGGGAGAGAGAGGATAAGGGGGGGAGAGAGGGTAAGAGAGGGGTGTAAGGGGGGGTAAGAGAGAGAGTGGTTAAGAGCAAGAGGGGGGTAAGACAGACAGAGGATGAGAGAGAGGGGGGTAAGAGAGAGTGTGGGAGCAGCTTTTAGTATTCCTGAAGTTCAGCTTTAACCCTTGCAAATCGCATGCCGAGTCGCCCCCTATTGTCCGCAATTAGAGCGGTCATATCGGTGAGGTTCTGATTTCTAAAGTCGTACATGCGCTACTTTTGGTGCGATTTGCATCGACCTCTGTGTCAGATGTCTAACGAATCGCACCGGAAATCGGCAAGTCGTCTGACTTTGAAATTGTGCGATTTCAAAGTCGGGTTTGATGCGACCTGGGGTAAGGGCCTTGTTCACACTATAGAAACCCAGTCCAGATGCATTCTGGATGTGTTTTTGGAGCGCTACGGTGCATTTTATATTCATTTTTTATGCGTTCCAGTGCATTTTTTCCCCTCTATTTTTCTCAATTTAAACAGGGACATGTGCGTTCCAGTGCGGTTTTGATGCGTTTTACCGCATTCCAGTACAGTTCTGTGCAGGAAAAATGCAACCTGTTCTACCTTTTTTTTTTTCTGCAACCGGAACTGCAAGCGCTATGACACTGACAACCATATCACTAATTTCTGTGTGTTTTGGATGCAAAAAAAAAGCAACTGAAATGCATGGAGTGTGAACTGGTCCTGAGACTTTAATCTCATCAGTAGTCTCCTATTATGCTGTTATTGTCATTTGTAATGGAAGCTTTTTATACATTTTTTTTCTTTATTTTATTCTCTTACAGGCTCGGGTGTTTGTTCAGAAAATCCTAAACAGTGGAAAGGTAAGTTCTGACCCGCTTGTGTCTGGGAGATTGAGGCTGGGATCACATGCGATTGGACTCATGCTCCTCCCTCCTTCTTCCTCCTCTTCCTTCCTCCTTCCTCCTCCTCCTCTCCTCCTCCTCTCCTCCTCCTCCTCCCTCTCCTCCTCCTCCTTCCTCCTTTTTCCTCCTCATCCTTCCTCCTCTTCCTTCCTCCTTCTTCCTCCTCCTCCTTTCTCCTTCTTCCTCCTCCTCCTTCCTCCTCCTACTCCTCCTTCCTCCTCCTCATCCTCCCTCCTTCTCCTTCCTCCTCCTTCCTCCTTCCTCCCTCCTCCTTCCTCCTCCTCCCTCCTTCTCCTTCTTCCTCCTCCTCCCTCCTTCTCCTTCTTCCTCCTCCTCCTTCCTTCTCCTTCTTCCTCCTCCCTCCTTCTCCTTCTTCCTCCTCCCTCCTTCTTCCTCCTCCCTCCTCCCTTCTCCTTCTTCCTCCTCCTCCTTCCTCCTCCTCCTCCTTCCTCCTCCTCCTTTTTCCTTCCTCCTCCTTCTTCCTCCTCCTTCTTCCTCCTTCTTCCTTCCTCCTCCTCCTCTTTCCTTCCTTCCTCCTCCTTCGTCCTCCTTCCTCCTCCTTCTTCCTCCTTCTTCCTTCTTCTTTCTTCTCCTTCTTCCTCCTCCTCTTTCCTCCTCCTCCTTCCTCCTCCTCCTCCTTCCTCCTCCTCCTTTTTCCTTCCTCCTCCTTCTTCCTCCTCCTTCTTCCTCCTTCTTCCTTCCTCCTCCTCCTCTTTCCTTCCTTCCTCCTCCTTCCTCCTCCTTCCTCCTCCTTCTTCCTTCTTCTTCCTTCTCCTTCCTCCTCCTCCCTCCTCCTCCTCCTTCTTCTTCCTTCTTCCTCTCCTCCTTCTTCTTCTTCCTCCTCCTCCTCCTTCTTCCTCCTCCTCCTCAAAAATAATCTTAAATACTTGTAATAATAATTAACCCATAAACTTAACCCCCTAAAATGTAAAAAAAAAAGTAAAAAAATAATAATGGATTTCTTTGTTTGGGTGATTATTATTATTAATAATAATATTAATTTGTTTCTTTTTTTTTTTAAGGTTAGGGGTTCATTATTATTTATTATGGTTTGTTATGTGTATTTATTTAACATTTATTTATTCATATATTATTACTATTTATTTTTATATTTTTTTTTCATTTGAGCAGAAAATCACGCAAAACGCACGTTTCTATTCTTTTCTATGGGAATAAAAACACGCCAAAAATGTGCAAATCTGCCCAATTTGAGCTACAAAAGTAGGCTTAGGCTCTGTGCACACTGGTGTTTTTTTTAAGCTCTTAGAAGCTGTTATCAGAATTTTGTTCTGCTCCTAGAAGCTGAATCTTGTTCTCCTGTGTGCCCTGTGTGCCCTGTGTGTTCTGTGTGCCCTGCGTGTCCTGCGTGCCCTGCGTGCCCTGCGTGTCCTGCGTGCCCTGCGTGCCCTGCGTGCCCTGCGTGTCCTGCGCCTCCTGTGCGCCCTGTGCGCCCTGTGCGTCCTGTGCGTCCTGTGCGCCCTGTGCGCCCTGTGCGTCCTGTGTGCCCTGTGTGTCCTGTGTGCCCTGTGTGTCCTGTGTGCCCTGTGTGCCCTGTGTGCCCTGTGTGCCCTGTGTGTCCTGTGTGTCCTGTGTGTCCTGTGTGCCCTGTGTGCCCCTGTGTGTCCTGTGTGCCCTGTGTGCCCTGTGTGTCCTGTGTGTCCTGTGTGCCCTGTGTGCCCTGTGTGTCCTGTGTGTCCTGTGTGCCCTGTGTGTTCTGTGTGCCCTGTGTGCCCTGTGTGCCCTGTGTGCCCTGTGTGCCCTGTGTGTCCTGTGTGCCCTGTGTGTCCTGTGTGCCCTGTGTGTCCTGTGTGCCCTGTGTGTCCTGTGTGCCCTGTGTGTCCTGTGTGCCCATGCGCACTACGTTAAGCTGTTAGCATTGTTTTAGCTAATAGGAGAATAGTTTCTAGGAGAAGAAAAAAAACTGTTTTTGTAGAGTTTTTTGGAGTGTTTTTCCAGTAGAAAAAAAAACACTAAATACTACTAAACGCTATTAAAACGCCCCTAACAGCTTTTTAATTTTTTAACTGCAAAAACACCAAAAAAACACTAATGCTCCTAAACTTTTCTGAGTGCTACTAAAAACTGCTATTACCAGCATTTCTTATCCTGTGTTTTTTACCCAGCTTTTTTATCCTGTTTTTTATTCTGTGTTTTTTGAGCTTAAAAAACACTAGTGTGCATGGAGCTTTAATGACATTGGTATACTCTTTTTAGTGGAGAGATTTCACAATTTGATATGTTTGGCTGTTATATATATGATATATATATATATAATAATAATTTTATTTTATTTTACAATGTAAGTGCTGCAATATTTGTGTGTATATGTGTGTGCGTGTGTATGTATGTACATATATATATATATGTGTGTGTATATATATATATATAATTTTTTTTTATTTATTTATTTTTTTTTATTTAAGCCCTGGTTCACATTGGTGCGGTTTTGAAATCGCGCTACTTTAGCGTGATTTCAAAGCTGCAGATCAGTGTGATTTGCACCTCCGATTGCGACTTTGACAGAAAACTATGCAAGTCGCAATTTAATCAGAAAAAAGCAGTGCAGGATGCCGTTTTCAAAGTCGCTGCAACATGAGTCGCAGCAGTGTGAACGGTTCCAATACTGGCAATGACGTGCGACTTGTCATGCGATCTGACAGTTCCGAATCCCACCGGTGTGAATGAAGGCTACATAGTAATGACGTATTTGAATGTCTTGAACGAAGGACAGACCTCAGATATTTTTCCTTATTAGATCTCCGATGAGATGCTATCAAATATGGGCTCCTTGGTTCTGGGGCTCAGCCCTATGTTCCTGCAAGAGTTATCAGCCAATCAGCTTCAAGAACTTCTCCCAGCTTTGACCAATCCTTTACACTCGCTGAGTTATGCCCAAACACTGGCCGCCATTAGGACATTGTGGGTATGTATGAATCTGGCATGGGAGAATCTGCCGACATTTTAGTTGACCAGTAAAACAGGGATATGGACTCCTTATACACTAGATTGCCCCAAGTATTGGGCCGCCGGCCTTTCCACACACATGACCTTTAATGGCCCCCCAGTCTTAGTCCGTAGGGTTCAATATTGAGTTGGCCCCGCCCTTTCCACACACATGACCTTTGATGGCCCCCAGTCTTAGTCCGTAGGGTTCAATAATGAGTTGGCCCCGCCCTTTGCAGCTATAACAGCTTCAACTCTTCTGGGAAGGCCGTCCACAAGGTTTAGGAGGGTGTCTATGGGAAGGTTGGACCATTCTTCCAGAAGCACATTTGTCAGGTCAGGCACTGATGTCGGGGGAGGAGGCCTGGCTCGCAGTCTCCACTCTAATTCATCCCAAAGGTGTTCTATGGGGTTGAGGTCAGGACTCTGTGCAGGACAGTCAAGTTCCTCCACCCCAAACTGGCTCCTCCATGTCTTTATGGACCTTGCTTTGTGCACTGGTGGGCAGTCATGCTGGAGCAGGAAGGGGCCATCCCCAAACTCCTCCCACAAAGTTGGGAGCATGAAATTGTCCAAAATGTCACCTTAAGAGTTCCCTTCACTGGAACTAGGGGGCCAAGCCCAACCCCTGAAAAACAACCCCCCACCATAATCCCCCCTCCAACAAACTTTACACTTGGCACAATGCAGTGTGGGAAGTGTCGTTATCCTGGCAACCGCCAAACCCAGACATGTCCATCGGATTGCCAGACAGAGAAGTGTGATTGGTCACTCCAGAGAACACCTCCTCTGCTCTAGAGTCCAGTGGCGGCGTGCTTTACACCACGGCATCCGCCGCTTTGCATTGCACTTGGAGATGTAAGGCTTGGATGCAGCTGCTCGGCCATGGAAACCCATTCCATGAAGCTCTCTACGCACTGTTGTTGGGCTCATCTGTGGCCACACCAAGTTTGGAGGTCTTTAGCTATTGACTCTGCAGACAGTTGGTGACTTCTGCGCACTGTGCGCTTCAGCATGCGCTGACCCCGCCCTGTCATGTGACGTGGCCTACCACTTGGTGGCTGAGTGGCTGTTGTTCCCAGTTGCTTCCACTTTGTTATAATCCCACTAACAGTTGAGCGTGGAATATTTAGTAGCCAGGAAATGTCACGGATGGACTTATTGCCCAGGTGGCCACCTATCATGGGACCACGCTTGGAGTCACTGAGCTCCTGAGAGCGACCCATTCTTTCACCAATGTTTGTAGAAGCCGTCTGCATGCCTAGGGGCTTGATTGTATACACCTGTGTCCATGGAGGGGATTGGAACACCTGAATCACATGATTGGGAGGGGATTGAACACCTGAATCACATGATTGGGAGGGGATTGGAACACCTGAATCACATGATTGGGAGGGGATTGAACACCTGAATCACATGATTGGGAGGGGATTGGAACACTTGAATCACATGATTGGGAGGGGATTGGAACACCTGAATCACATGATTGGGAGGGGATTGGAACACCTGAATCACATGATTGGGAGGGGATTGAACACCTGAATCACATGATTGGGAGGGGATTGGAACACCTGAATCACATGATTGGGAGGGGATTGAACACCTGAATCACATGATTGGGAGGGGATTGGAACACTTGAATCACATGATTGGGAGGGGATTGGAACACCTGAATCACATGATTGGGAGGGCGGGGCCAATACTTTTGGCAATGTAGTGTATATTTCATTTTATTATAGATATACTTGTGTCCTTACTTGCAGGCTGCACGGAATGTAACACAAGGGCTGCAGGATCTGGGACATCTTCTACTTTCATTGCCACTCATTTATTTGCGCACACGGGCCCAGGAACTAGTGTCTGACCCGGACAGTCTGGTGGATGTGAAATGGAATCAGCAACAGGTAAACTACAACTATCCGGTCAACATAAAAAGAGGTTGAATATGGGGTCACGCTGGAACAAATAAAGCGGTATTAAACCCAAAACCACAAATGTTCCATATTGCAGCTTACCAGTCATTAGATGTGGCGGCTGCATTAGTTTTCTCTTTTTTTTTTCCCCCTCTGTTTTCACCTGGTGATTTGGCCAGTTACACTCCTTCTGAATTAGAGCGCTCCTCCCCCCCTTTACACACACACACTCTGGATGAATGAGCACAGGAGGCACAGCAGGCAGCAGCATTGTCCGTCTGGGGGGAGGGGAGCGTTAGTGTATTAACAGATTTAAACACACTAACAAATTGAAGCCAAACTCCGGCTCACACTTTATAATCAGTTACAGCAAACAGGTTTTTTCCTTTTGGGATAAAGGTTTTACATGAATAAATAAAAGCTGATCATTGCACCAGGGGCGGACTGACCATTTGGAAACTCGGGCACTGCCCGAGGGCCCGGGGTCCATAGGGGGCCACATGAGATGCCCCTGGTATCTTTTTCATAGGCTTTTTTGTGTTTGGGCAAAGACACAGGGGCCCCATGATCCCCTATTGCCTGGGGGCCCCATGAGTTGTCAATCCGCCCCTACATTGTCTGTGGTCAGTGGTTTGTCTTATCCATGTAAACCAGCGGTTCTCAACCTGGGGGTCGCGACCCCTTTGGGGGTCGAACGACGCTTCCACAGGGGTCGCCTAAGACCATCGGAAAACACATATTTCCGATGGTCTTAGGAACCGAGACACCGCTCCTCGCCGCCGCCACCGCCGTCTCCAGGTGTGGGCGGGATGACATGCCGCCCCTGTCATCTGGACACACCTCGAGATCAATCCTCGCCTGTGATTGGCCGCCGGCACTGTAGCTCAGGAGAGGCACACAGGCGGCCAATCACCGGCAAAGAGGTGGAGCTTGGAGAGGAGGAGCCGAGCGGCACCGCGAAGATCGAGCGAGTGAAGAGGAGGAGAGCGGCCGGAGAAGGAAGACATCTGACAGATAAGTGTTGGTACCATGGGAGAGGGAGGGAGCGAGCGAGCCCAGGCTGGAGCAGGGGTCTGCAAGGTAAGTATCATTGGTGTCAGTGGGAATAGTGCCCCATCATTGGTGTCACTAATACCAATGATGGGGCACTATTCCTCCCACTGACACCAACGATGGGACACTATTCCTCCCACTGACACCAACGATGGGGCACTATTCCTCCCACTGACACCAACGATGGGGCACTATTCCTCCCACTGACACCAACGATGGGACACTATTCCTCCCACTGACACCAACGATGGGGCACTATTCCTCCCACTGACACCAACGATGGGGCACTATTCCTCCCACTGACACCAACGATGGGACACTATTCCTCCCACTGACACCAACGATGGGGCACTATTCCTCCCACTGACACCAACGATGGGGCACTATTCCTCCCACTGACACCAATGATGGGGCACTATTCCTCCCACTGACACCAACGATGGGACACTATTCCTCCCACTGACACCAACGATGGGGCACTATTCCTCCCACTGACACCAACGATGGGGCACTATTCCTCCCACTGACACCAACGATGGGACACTATTCTCCCCACTGACACCAACGATGAGGCACGATTCCTCCCCCAAATGACACCAACGATGGGGCACGATTCCTCCCCCCACTGACACCAACGATGGGGCACAATTCCTCCCCCCACTGACACCAAGGATGGGGCACAATTCCTCCCCCCACTGACACCAAGGATGGGGCACTATTCCTCCCCCCACTGACACCAAGGATGGGGCACTATTCCTCCCCCCACTGACACCAAGGATGGGGCACTATTCCTCCCCCCACTGACACCAAGGATGGGGCACTATTCCTCCCCCCACTGACACCAAGGATGGGGCACTATTCCTCCCCCCACTGACACCAAGGATGGGGCACTATTCCTCCCCCCACTGACACCAAGGATGGGGCACTATTCCTCCTCCCACTTATACCAATGATGGGGCACTATTCCTCCCACTGACACCAATGATGGGGCACTATTCCTCCCACTGATACCAATGATGGGACACTATTCCCCCCCACTGATACCAATGATGGGGCACTATTCCTCCCACTGATACCAATGATGGGGCACTATTCCTCACACTGACACCAATGATGGGGCACTATTCCTCCCACTGACACCAATGATGGGACACTATTCCTCACACTGACACCAATGATGGGGCACTATTCCTCCCACTGATACCAATGATGGGACACTATTCCTCACACTGACACCAATGATGGGGCACTATTCCTCCCACTGACACCAATGACGGGGCACTATTCCTCCCACTGATACCAATGACGGGGCACTATTCCTCCCACTGATACCAATGACGGGGCACTATTCCTCCCACTGACACCAATGACGGGGCACTATTCCTCCCACTGACACCAATGACGGGGCACTATTGCTCCCACTGACACCAATGACGGGGCACTATTCCTCCCACTGACACCAATGACGGGGCACTATTCCTCCCACTGACACTAATGAAGGGGGCACTATTCCTCCCACTGACACCAATGACGGGGCACTATTCCTCCCACTGATACCAATGACGGGGCACTATTCCTCCTACTGACACCAATGACGGGGCACTATTCCTCCCACTGACACCAATGAAGGGGGCACTATTCCTCCCACTGACACCAATGACGGGGCACTATTCCTCCCACTGATACCAATGACGTGGCACTATTCCCCCCACTGACACCAACGATGGGGCACTATTCCTCCCACTGACACTAATGATGGGGCACTATTCCTCCCACTGACACCAATGATGGGGCACTATTCCTCCCACTGACACCAATGACGGGGCACTATTCCTCCCACTGACACCAATGACGGGGCACTATTCCTCCCACTGACACCAATGACGGGGCACTATTCCTCCCACTGATACCAATGACGTGGCACTATTCCTCCTACTGCAAAATTACAGTTATGAAGTAGCAACAAAAATAATTTTATGGTTGGGGGTCACCACAACATGAGGAACTGTATTAAGGGGTCGCGGCGTTAGAAAGGTTGAGAACCACTGATGTAAACTGATACATTCTGCTGGAAAGCTTGTGCTTTTGAAAAACAGCAGACTAAAGCAGGCCATACACGGGTCGAATTCCAAGCGATTTTTGCGATTGAAAATGTAGTTCGTTCTGTAATCCGATGGTGCCACCAATGATTTTGAAAATCAGTCGTTTTTCGCGAATTTTCCAACATGCCCGTTAAACGAAATGGGGAAGAACCATCAAAATCGGTCCCTGACCCTCTCCAAAAAACGCAGCGGGTGAAAACACGGAGATGTGAACCGGTCCCATAGGAAATCATGGTAAATGGACTGTACTGCGTTTCTGCAAAACGCTGCGGAAACCGCTTAGGTGTGAACCCGGAGTAAAGGGCTGCTGCACGCGTTGCTTGGTGTTCAGCCTCGTGCACGCTGGACGTTTTTAGCGCTGATGTTGGGGTCATTTGGCTTCAGGGACGGACTGACCATTTGAAAACTCGGGCCCTGCCCGAGGGCTTGGGGTCAGTAGGGGGCCCCATGAGATGCTCCTGGTACCTTTTCATAGGCTTTTTTGAGTTTGGGCAAGGACACGGGGGCCCCATGATCCCCTATTGCCCGGGGGCCCCATGAGTTGTCCACCCCTGTCTGGCTTTTTTTTTTTTTCTTGCCTCTAAGCGCCCCTCCATGTCATCCTATGTGCACACATAAGTGTTTAGAGCCAGAATAAGCCCCTCTGCCAGCGTGTCCAGGAGCAGAAGGGTTTTAGTAGAGAAATTTCTTGCCGTGTGCGTCCAGTGCTTGAGCATTAATTCATAAATTTATATTCTGGCCAATGAAATGAATTCGCTCCCAAGCGCTCGGCGTGCCCAAACGTGTTTACAAGCGTCAAGCATTTTTTATTGCCAAAATGCTGCTTCCAGAAGGAAAGATATGCAGGAGGGATGGCCAGTGTCCAGTGTGCATGCATGAAGCCTACAAATGCCCAATTATTTTCAGTTACCCGCTTGGGTGTGAGGGGGGAGGGAGTACCTTGCGCCAGTGATGTCACTGACCACATACAGTGAAGGAAATGTGTATTTGCATTTGAGTTAGGGACCTTAGATTGTACCCTCCTCAGGGGCGGAGACTGATGGGAATGTACAATACAGTGAAGGAAATGCGTATTTGCTCCCCGGCTGATGCTGAATGTTCGCCCCTCACACAGAAATGATCGGTCTAACAATGGAATGTTCGCCCCTCACACAGAAATGATCGGTCTAACAATGGAATGTTCGCTCCTCACACAGAAATGATCGGTCTAACAATGGAATGTTCGCCCCTCACACAGAAACGATCGGTCTAACAATGGAATGTTCGCCCCTCACACAGAAACGATCGGTCTAACAATGGAATGTTTGCCCCTCACACAGAAACGATCGGTCTAACAATGGAATGTTCGCCCCTCACACAGAAACGATCGGTCTAACAATGGAATGTTCGTCCCTCACACAGAAATGATCGGTCTAACAATGGAATGTTCGCCCCTCACACAGAAATGATCGGTCTAACAATGGAATGTTCGGTGTAACACTGAGAGACAGAATACAACAACAAATTCAGCAGAAATGCGTCTAACAAATGATGACGGATCTGCATGTTCATGAGGGAAAGAAGGATTTGATCCCCTATCATTCAGCAGGATTTCTGGCTCCCAGGTGTCTCTCATACAGGTAACAAGCTGAGATTAGAAGCAGTCTCTTAAAGGGAGTGCTGCTAATCTCATTGTGTTACCTGTATAACAGACACCTGTCCACAGGAGCAATCAAACCATCAGATTCCAAACTCTCCACCATGGCAAAGACCAAAGAGCTGTCCAAGGATGTCAGGAACAAGATGGTAGACCTACACAAGGCTGGACTGGGCTACCAAACTATGGCCAAGCAGCTTGGTGAGAAGGTGACAACAGTTGGTGCAATCATTCACAAATAGAAGAAACACAAAACACGTGTCAGTCTCCCTAGGTCTGGTGCACCATGCAAGATCTCACCTCGTGGAGTGTCAATGATCATGAGAACAGTGAGGAATCATCCCAGAACTACACGTGAGGATCTTGTCAATGATCTCCAGGCAGCTGGGACCACAGTCACCAAGAAAACAATTGGTAACACACTACGCCGACAAGGACTGACATCCTGCAGTGCCCGCAAGGTCCCTCTGCTCAAGAAAGCCCATGTCCAGGCCCGTCTGAAGTCTGCCACTGAACATCTGAATGATGCAGAGGAGGACTGGTGGGAAGTGTTGTGGTCAGATGAGACCAAAATCCAGCACTTTGGCATCAACTCAACTCGTCGTGTTTGGAGGAGGAGGAATGCTGCCTATGACCCCAAGAACACCTTCCCAACTGTGAAACATGGTGGTGGAAACATTCTGCTTTGGGGGTGTTTTTCTGCTAAGGGGACAGGACAACTGCACCGCATCAAAGGGACGATGGACGGGGCAATGTACCATCAAATCTTGGGTGAGAACCTTCTTCCCTCAGCCAGGGCATTGAAAATGGGTGGTGGATGGGTGTTCCAGCATGACAATGACCCAAAACACACGGCCAAGGCAACAAAGGAGCGGCTCAAGAAGAAGCACATTAAGGTCCTGGAGTGGCCTAGCCAGTCTCCAGACCTTCATCTGATTGAAAATCTGTGGAGGGAGCTGAAAGTTCGAGTTGTCAAACGTCAGCCACCAAACCTTAATGACTTGGAGAGGATCTGCCAAGAGGAGTGGGCCAAAATCCCTCCTGAGAAGTGTGCGAACCTGGGGGCCAACTCCAGGAAACGTCTGACCTCTGTGATGGCCAACAAGGGATTGGCCACCAAGTACTAAGTCATGTTTTGTGATGGGGATCAAATCCTTCTTTCCCTCATGAACATGCAGATCAGTCATCATTTGTTAGACACATTTCTGCTGAATTTGTTGTTGTATTCTGTCTCTCAGTGTTACACCGAACATTCCATTGTTAGACCGATCATTTCTGTGTGAGGGGCGAACATTCCATTGTTAGACCGATCATTTCTGTGTGAGGGGCGAACATTCCATTGTTAGACCGATCATTTCTGTGTGAGGGGCGAACATTCCGTTGTTAGACCGATCATTTCTGTGTGAGGGGCGAACATTCCATTGTTAGACCGATCATTTCTGTGTGAGGGGCGAACATTCCATTGTTAGACCGATCATTTCTGTGTGAGGGGCGAACATTCAGCATCAGCCGGGGAGCAAATACGCATTTCCTGCACTGTATAGTCATGTTGCCTGAAAGCAGCAATTTCTGTACTGATTCCGCTTCCTGAAGCTCCTCCTCACAAAAGGGAGGCTCTGGGAGATGTGTGACACAGTGGTGCCTACTAACAGGACGTAGAAAATACGTGTCACAGAATTCCAGGAAGGAGATGTGTGGGATTTCTCAAATTCTAGATGGTTGAGATTAATAGGAGGTGGCGAGAAATAATTGGAACACAATGTGGAAATGAAGACAGGATTTTTCATTTTGCCCGTAGATATGCTTTAAAGCAGGGGTCTCCAAACGTTCTAAACAAGGGGGCCGGCTTAGTATCTTTCAGACTTTAGGGAGGCCGGAGTGGCCAGTGGGAGTAAAAAAAAAAATTACATAGTGCTTGTAGTCAGTGGATGGAGGAATAGTGCCCCATCATTGGTGTCAGTGGGAGGAATAGTGCCCCATCATTGGTGTCAGTGGGAGGAATAGTGCCCCATCATTGGTGTCAGTGGGAAGAATAGTGCCCCATCATTGGTATCAGTGGGAGGAATAGTGCCCCATCATTGGTGTCAGTGGGAGGAATAGTGCCCCATCATTGGTGTCAGTGGAGGAATAGTGCCCCATCATTGGTGTCAGTGGGAGGAATAGTGCCCCATCATTGGCATCAGTGGGAGGAATAGTGCCCCATCATTGGTGTCAGTGGGAGGAATAGTGTCCCATCATTGGTGTCAGTGAGAGGAATAGTGCCCCATCATTGGCATCAGTGGGAGGAATAGTGCCCCATCATTGGTGTCAGTGGGAGGAATAGTGTCCCATTATTGGTGTCAGTGAGAGGAATAGTGTCCCATCATTGGTGTCAGTGGGAGGAATAGTCCCCCATCATTGGTGTCAGTGGGAGGAATAGTGTCCCTTCATTGGTGTCAGTGGGAGGAATAGTGACCCATCATTGGTGTCAGTGGGAGGAATAGTGCCCCAACATTGGCATCAGTGGGAGGAATACTGCCCCATCACTGGTGTCAATGGGAAGAATAGTGCCCCATCATTGGCGACAGTGGGAGGAATAGTGCCCCATCATTGGTGTCAGTGGGAGGAATAGTGCCCCATCATTGGTGTCAGTGGGAGGAATAGTGCCCCCTCATTGGTGTCAGTGGGAGGAATAGTGTCCCATCATTGGTGTCAGTGAGAGGAATAGTGCCCCATCATTGGCATCAGTGGGAGGAATAGTGCCCCATCATTGGCGTCAGTGGGAGGAATAGTGCCCCATCATTGGTGTCAGTGGGAGGAATAGTGCCCCATCATTGGCATCAGTGGGAGGAATAGTGCCCCATCATTGGTGTCAGTGGGAGGAATAGTGCCCCATCATTGGCGTCAGTGGGAGGAATAGTGTCCCATCATTGGTGTCAGTGAGAGGAATAGTGCCCCATCATTGGCATCAGTGGGAGGAATAGTGTCCCTTCATTGGTGTCAGTGGGAGGAATAGTGCCCCATCATTGGCGTCAGTGGGAGGAATAGTGCCCCATCATTGGCATCAGTGGGAGGAATAGTGCCCCATCATTGGTGTCAGTGGGAGGAATAGTGCCCCATCATTGGTGTCAGTGGGAAGAATAGTGCCCCATCATTGGTATCAGTGGGAGGAATAGTGCCCCATCATTGGTGTCAGTGGGAGGAATAGTGCCCCATCATTGGTATCAGTGGGAGGAATAGTGCCCCATCATTGGCATCAGTGGGAGGAATAGTGCCCCATCATTGGTGTCAGTGGGAGGAATAGTGCCCCATCATTGGTGTCAGTGGGAGGAATAGTGTCCCATCATTGGTGTCAGTGGGAGGAATAGTGCCCCATCATTGGTGTCAGTGGGAGGAATAGTGTCCCATCATTGGTGTCAGTGGGAGGAATAGTGCCCCATCATTGGCATCAGTGGGAGGAATAGTGTCCCTTCATTGGTGTCAGTGGGAGGAATAGTGTCCCATCATTGGTGTCAGTGAGAGGAATAGTGCCCCATCATTGGCATCAGTGGGAGGAATAGTGCCCCGTCATTGGTGTCAGTGGGAGGAATAGTGTCCCATCATTGGTGTCAGTGAGAGGAATAGTGTCCCATCATTGGTGTCAGTGAGAGGAATAGTGTCCCATCATTGGTGTCAGTGGGAGGAATAGTCCCCCAACATTGGCATCAGTGGGAGGAATAGTGCCCCATCATTGATGTCAGTGGGAGGAATAGTGCCCCATAGTTGGTGTCAGTGGAAGGAATAGTACTCCGAGAGCTGTATAGAGGCAAGCAAAGGGCCGCAATTTGGAGACCACTGCTTTAAAGTGTTAAAAAAAAACCAGGACCCTACATTACCTATATCTGGTCTCCCCGGACCCCGCATTCACTATGTCCGCTCTCCCCAGACCCCGCATTCACTATATCCGGTCTCCCCGGACCCCGCATTCACTATATCCGCTCTCCCCGGACCCCGCATTCACTATATCCGCTCTCCCCGGACCCCGCATTCACTATATCCGCTCTCCCCGGACCCCGCATTCACTATATCCGCTCTCCCCGGACCCCGCATTCACTATATCCGCTCTCCCCAGACCCCGCATTCACTATATCCGCTCTCCCCGGACCCCGCATTCACTATATCCGCTCTCCCCGGACCCCGCATTCACTATATCCGCTCTCCCCGTACCCCGCATTCACTATATCCGCTCTCCCCGGACCCCGCATTCACTATATCCGCTCTCCCCGGACCCCGCATTCACTATATCCGCTCTCCCCGGACCCCGCATTCACTATATCCGCTCTCCCCGGACCCTGCACTCACTATATCCGCTCTCCCCGGACCCCGCATTCACTATATCCGCTCTCCCCGGACCCCGCATTCACTATATCCGCTCTCCCCGGACCCAGCATTCCGCTCTCCCCGGACCCCGCATGCACTATATCTGCTCTCCCCGGACCCTGCATTCACTATATCCGCTCTCCCCAGACCCCGCATTCACTATATCTGGTCCCCCCACGGTACACAGAACATGGAAATGCAATTATTTTAGTAAATATAAACTGCTAAATCCCTTTTCTCATCAGCAGTATATAGCAGTCTTGTGACTTCTATCAGTGTCCAGCAGAGCACTGGTTAAAGCTTGTAGGAAGAGATTTCATTCTGCTGTAGGAGGATGCAGAACCCCCAATCTCTGTCTGGACAGTGCTGATTGGCCCTGTGCTGATCACATGCAAAAAAAAAACAAAACCACTCAATAGTAATACACACCAAAATGAGCATGTACAGCTTTCCCCCAAGGCTCTGTACTATCAGCAGATGTCCCAGTAGAAGAGGAGGATCAGAGAAGACAGGATCAAACATCCTTTTTACACAATGCGGAGGATTAACCCCTTAGGTTCCACAGTGAGTATAACAAGCATGCTTTCCTGCGTCTACAGACTGATTGCACTGTTGGGGGTTCAGGAACACTTTATGACCGGTAGTTACATATAAATACATTTGTTCTTTCTTTTGTGAATAAAATCTGTTTCTGCCATTCGCAGGCTCTATTGCTGTTCCATGTGGCTACCCAAAGAATTCAAGGTGGAGTCAGGTAAGTCTTTATCTGCGATTTTATGTCCTACGTCCCCTGCACACGATGACTACAGTCTGCGGGGCGATTCACAAATGGAACTTGGCATGTTCATCTTTCCAACAACATTTGTTAAAATATTTTCTCAGCTTTATTTATGCGCACAGTGACAATTCCGCTACATTTAACCGCTTGCCTGCCGCCCTATAGTGGAAATACTGATGCAGGGCTGCACAAAATCACGTAGATATATGCGATTTGCATTTCTGCCCATATGAAAGAAAAATATATTTTAAATACTACAATTTTGGCTGTATTCAATATATTTCAATATATATATATATGTGTATGTATATATTCTATTAAAAAAAAATATATATACAGTTGCAAGAAAAAGTATGTGAACCCCTTGGGATTACGTGGAGTTTTGCATAAATTGGGCATACAATGCGCTCTGAACGTCATCTAAGTCACAACAATAGAAGAACACAGTCTGCTGAACATAATACTACACAAACATTAGATGTTGCCATGGTTTAATTGCACATAACATGTAAACATTCACAGTGCAGGGAGGAAAAAGTATGTGAACCTTTGGCCTTAATAACTGGTTGACCCTCCTTTGGCAGCAATAACCTCAACCAAACGTTTCCTGTAGTTGCAGATCAGACCTGCACAACGATCTGGAGTCATTTTGGAGCACTCCTCTTCACAAAACTGTTTCAGTGTAGCAATATTCTTGGGATGTCTGGTGTGAATCGCTCTCTTAAGGTCATGCCACAGCATTTCAATCGGGTTGAGGTCAGGACTCTGACTGGGCCACTCCAGAAGGCGTATTCTGTGCTGTTGCAGCCATTGTTTTGTTGAATGACTTGTATGCTTTGGGTCATTGTCCTGTTGCATCACCCATCCTCTGCGGAGCTTCAGTTGGCGGACAGATGGTCGTACGTTTTCCTGCAAAATGTCTTGATAAACTCTGGAATTCATTTTCCCATCAATGACAACAATCCGTCCAGGCCCTGAGGCAGCAAAGCAGCCCCAAACCATGATGCTCCCTCCGCCATGTTTCACAGTGGGGATGAGGTTTTGATGTTGGTGTGCTGTGCCTTTTATTCTCCACACATAGTGTTGTGTGTTCTTCCCAAACAACTCAATCTTGGTGTCATCTGTCCACAGTATATTCTGCCAGTAGTGCTGTGGAACATCCAGGTGCTCTTTTGCAAACTTCAAACGTGCTGCAATCTTCTTTTTGGACAGCAATGGCTTCCTCCGTGGTGTCCTCCCATGTACTCCATTCTTGTTTAATGTTTTCCTTATTGTAGATGTGTCAACAAAAATGTTAGCATGTGCCAGAGATTTCTGTAGGTCTTTAGCTGACACTCTAGGATTCTTCTTTACCTCATGCAGCATGCTGCGCTGTGCTCTTGCAGTCATTTTTACAGGATGACCACGCCTAGGGAGAGTAGCAACAGTGCTAAACTTTCTCCATTTGTAGACAGTCTGTCTTACCGTGGACACATGAACATCAAGGCTTTTGGAGATACTTTTGTAACCCTTTCCAGCTTCATGCAAGTCAACAATTCTTGATCGTAGGTCTTCTGAGAGCTCTTTTCTGCGAGGCATGGTTCACATCAGACAGTGCTTTTTGAAACCAGTAAACCCAAACAGGTGTGTGTTTTTTAAGGGCAGGACAGCTGTCAGCAACACATCCAATATCATCACACTGATTGGAGTCAAGGTTGGCTCACTCCTGGCTCCAATTAGCTCTGGGAGAAGTCATTAAGCTAGGGCCTCACATACTTTTTCCTCCCTGCACTGTGAATGTTTACATGTTATGTGCAATTAAACCATGGCAACATCTAATGTTTGTGTAGTATTATGTTCAGCAGACTGTGTTCTTCTATTGTTGTGACTTAAATGACGTTCAGAATTTATGCCCAATTCATGCAAAACTCCACATAATCCCAAGGGGTTCACATACTTTTTCTTGCAACTGTATATATATATACACACTACATGTTGAAACGTGTTTTTATTACAAAGTATATGAAAGATATTTTTACAAATACATTTTAAATATACTGTATTCTTTAAAAATACATTTAATCTACATTTTTGGAATTCATTTACAAATCAATGTAAAAATATATGTTTAAAATGACTTTTTTTATATGTTTAAAAAAAAATCTGAAGAATACATTTAATAAAATATATATTTTTTAACTGCATGCCGCCCAGCCACTGTACATGTACGGCGGCAGGGCGGCACTCAAAGGCAAAACCACGTTTTAAGACGTGTGTTTTGTAAACAAATAGGGGGCGCGCGCAAGGCGCGCCACCGCCCTATTTGTCCCGCGGTTCACTGCCACAGATGTCAGTCGCCGGGTCACAGCCGCTCCTTAGCAGCTATGTCCCAGCGATCGGCGGCAAACAGTGACAGAGAGCACAGCTGCAGTAGCTGTGCTGTCTGTCACTTCCCTGTCAGCTCGAGGATTAGCTGATCGAGAAAGAAGACTTTCTCTTTCTTGATCAGCCTTGTCCCGTCCAGTACACACCCCGCCCCCTAGTAAAACACTCCCCCTCACTCCTATAACCCTTCCCTGCAAAATAAAGTTAACCCCTTCCTCCCCAGTGCCATTAGTACAGTGTCAGTTTTTTTTTTTTTGCACTGATCACTGTATTAGTGTTTTTGGGGATGTCAGTGACTCCAAGTCAGTACCCCCCAATGTCAGAATGTCCCCTGCAGTCCCGCCATAAGTCGCTGGTCGCTGCCATAAGTCCCTGATCACCGCCATAATTCGCTGATCGCCGCCATTATTAGTATAAAAAAAACCCCTAAAAATCCCAGTATCTTTCCCGCCATTTGTAAACGCTATAACTTTCACGTAAACCAATTCATTTACACGTATTGGGGTTTTTTGTAGCAAAGACATGTCGCAGAATGCATTTTGGCAGAAATTTATGACTAAATTTGATTTTTGTATTTTTTTTTTACTGGACATGTTTTATAGCAAAAAGTCCAAGATATTATTTTTTTTCCTCAAAATTTTCAGCCTTTTTTTTTATAGCGCAAAAAATAAAAACCGCACAGGTGATCAAATACCACCAAAAGAAAGCTTAATTTGTGGGGAAAAAAAGATGTAAGTTTCATTTATGTACCGTATTGCATGACCGCGCAATTGTCCGTTAAACTAGCGCAGCGCTGTATAGCAGAAAAATGGCGTAAATTGCTGTATTTATACCATAGTTTGTAGACGCTATAACTTCACACAAAGCAATCAATATACACTTATTGGGATTTTTTTTACCAAAAACATGGAGTAGAATACATTTTGGCTTAAATTTATAACCAACTTTGAGTTTACTATATATTTATTATAGCTGAAAATAAAAAATATTGTTTTTCTTCAAAATTTTTGGCCTTTTTTTGTTTATAGCGTGAAAAATAAAAAGCGCACAGGTGATCAAATTACACCGAAAGAAAGCTCTATTTGTGTGAAAAAAAGGACGTAAATTTTGTTTGGGTGCAGCATTGCATGACCGCGCAATTATCAGTTGAATTAGTGCAGCGCCGAGTAGCAAAAAGAGGCGTGGTCATTAACCATTAGCCGCCCGGCCAATGGCCGTTTGGCGGCTTCAAATGTGTCTCTGCACTCCCGCACATGCGCAGTTTGCGCTAATGCAGAGCGGCGCAGCAGTGCGATCTGTCACCGGCCGTGCGGACCAATCACAGCAGGTCACATGACAGTTGTATACAATGGATGGCTTCATTCATGCCATCCATTGTATACTAGTGTCTAGCTGTGAATGGTCACAGCTAATCACATGCACATGTCATGTGATTAGCTGTGACCAAATCACAGCTAAGCACAAAAAAAAAAAAAAAAAAAAAAAGCTAAATGAATTGATATCATTCAGGTAAATGCTTGCTTATAGCAAAGTAATTCTTTGCTATAAGCAAATTGTGTAAAAAAAAAAAAAAAAAAATACTGATCACTTCCCCAAAGTAGTACAATGTTACTATGGTAACATTGTACTACTTTGGTCATAGTAAAATATGAAAAAAAAATCTTAAAAAAAATAAACAAAAATGTAATAAAAAATTAAATATAATAAAAAAATTTAAAAAATTAAAAAAAAAAATATATATATATTTTTTTCATACTGTCACCAGTCAGTGTCCCTGTTCACCGCCATGCCAGTTATATGATGACGCTGTTGACAGTATGTAAAAAAAAAAATAGTGAAAATAATTTTTTTCATTTTTTCATTTTCCGAAAAATTATGACAAAAAAAATACAACTTCAAAAAACTCGCCATTCCTCTTATGAAGTACGTCGGACTGTCTACTCTGCAAAAAGGGGTCATTTGGGGGATATCTGTACTATCCTGACATTTGGGGGGTATCTGTACCGTCCTGACATTTGGGGGATATCTGTACTGTCCTGACATTTGGGGGGTATCTGTACTGTTCTGACATTTGGGGGATATCTGTACTGTTCTGACATTTGGGGGATATCTGTACCGTCCTGACATTTGGGGGATATCTGTACCGTCCTGACATTTGGGGGATATCTGTACTGTCCTGACATTTGGGGGGTATCTGTACCGTCCTGACATTTGGGGGATATCTGTACTGTCCTGACATTTGGGGGATATCTGTACTGTCCTGACATTTGGGGGGTATCTGTACTGTCCTGACATTTGGGGGATATCTGTCCTGTTCTGGCATTTGGGGGATATCTGTACCGTCCTGACATTTGGGGGATATCTGTACTGTCCTGACATTTGGGGGATATCTGTACTGTTCTGACATTCTTGGACCTCAAGAAATTAGATTGGCTGTCAGTACTTCAGGATTGATCAATATTCAGATCTATCCCATAGTTTGTGAACTCTATAACTTTCCTACAAACTAAATAATACATCCTAATTTGGGTTATTTTCACCAAAGACATGTAGCAGAATACATCTCGCCCTAAATTTATGAAGAACAATTATTTATTTGTAAACTTTTATAACAGAAACAAAGAAAAATGTGTTTTTTTTTCAGAATTTTCTGTCTTTTTTTTGTTAATTTAGCAAAAAATAAAAACCCCAGCGGTGATTAAATACCACCAAAAGAAAGCTCTAGTTGTGTGAAGAAAATGATAAAATTTTAGTTTGGGTACAATGTTGTATGACCGCGCAATTGTCATTCAAAGTGTGAGAGCGCTGAAACCTGAAAAATGGCCTGGGGGGGAAGGGGTAAAATTGCCCGGTATTGAAGCGGTTAAGGGGGGTAAATCCTCTGGAGCTCAAGTGGTTAAATATACTCTTCAGATTTTTTTTTAACATATAAAAAAGTCATTTTAACATATATTTTTACATTGATTTGTAAATGCATTCCACTGATTAGCAAACAGGTAATTTTTCTCCTTCACTGATGGGCACTGATACACAGCACTTTACATATATATTGTACATTCACATCAGTCCCCGCCCCCGAGGAGCGTACAATCTAAGGTCCCTAACTCACATTCATACATACACATATTAGGGACAATTTAGACAGGATCCAATTCACCTACCAGCATGTCTTTGGAGTGTGGGAGGAAACCGGAGTACCCAGAGGAAGCCCACGCAGGCACAGGGAGAACATGCAAACTCCAGGCAGGTGGTGCTGTGGTTGGGATTTGAACCATGACCCGAGTACTGCCAGGTGGAAGGGCTAACCATTGCTGCCCCATTTTTAGTATAGGTATAAGGTGCAGGAACTCCCTCCTTCTGAGTCACTTCTTGTCTCCGCCCCCTACCAGCTCCCCATACTATTACTTACATTCAGTGCTGGAGCTGCCGGAACTGCGTTCCCCCGCATTCCCGCTGACAGAAAGCCCTGCTCTTTAGACTGTTTTCTCTTCTGAACCAATGTTCTTTTATTATGTGACAGGGGGACCCAATTTTGGACTGGGTGGGACTCTGATGGGGGACTAAGGACTCTAATATGAAAGGGAGACTCTGATGTGAAACGGGCTTCTACTGTGACAGGGGTACCCCATTTTAGACTGGGTGGGATTCTGAAAGAGAGACTGAGGACTCTAATATGAAAGGGGAGCTCTGATGTGAAAAGGGGCGTTTACTGTGACAGGGGTACCCCATTTTATGAAATATATGATATGAAATGGAGACTTTGATGTGAAAGGGGTCTTCTACCATGACAGGGGTACCCCATTTTAGACTTGGTGGGACTCTGATAGGGGGACTGAGGACTCTGATATGAAAGGGGGCTTCTGCTGTGACGGGTACCCCATTTTAGCCTAGGTGGGACTCTGAAATGAAGGGGGCAATGATGTAAAAGGACAGCTTCTGCTGTGATGGGGGGACCCCGTTTTGAACTGGGTGGGACTCTGAAATGAAGGGGGCAATGATGTAAAAGGACAGCTCCTGCTGTGACAGGGGGACCCCATTTTAGCCTGGGTGGGACTCTGAAATGAAGGGGGCAATGATGTAAAAGGACAGCTTCTGCTGTGATGGGGGGACCCCATTTTGGACTGGGTGGGCCTCTGAAATGAAGGGGGCAATGATGTAAAAGGACAGCTTCTGCTGTGACAGGGAGGACCCCATTTTGGACTGGATAGGATTCGGAAATTAAGGGGGCAATGATTTAAAAGGACAGATTCTGCTGTGATGGGGGGACCCCATTTTGGACTGGGTGGGACTCTGAAATGAAGGGGGCAATGATGTAAAAGGACAGCTTCTGCTGTGATGGGGTGACCCCAATTTGAATTGGGATACCTCAAGCTATTACATATTTATGAAGGGCGCAGCGACTGGATAAAGGATGAGAAGCGCTGCACTCACACTGATGTGAAAGGGGGCTTCTGCTGTGACGGGGACCCCATTTTAGACTTGGTGGGACTGAGGACTCTGATATGAAAGGGGGCTTCTGCTGAGACGGGGACCCCATTTTAGAATTCGCAAACATCGATCAATAAATGGACGCCCATCGGTGACAATGTGAATTCCCTCCAGCGTTGTCATGAATTGTTACATTGTATCATGTATTACAGATGTCTGTATCTCCTCTGCTCCTCAGCGCCCTCTAGGCACCGCAGCACCCTCTAGGCTCCTCCGCGCCCTCTAGGCTCCTCAGCGCCCTCTAGGCACCTAAGCGCCCTCTAGGCTCCTCAGCGCCCTCTAGGCTCCTCCGCACCCTCTAGGCACCGCAGCGCCCTCTAGGCACCACAGCGCCCTCTAGGCTCCTCAGCGCCCTCTAGGCTCCTCAGCGCCCTCTAGGCTCCTCCGCGCCCTCTAGGCTCCTCAGCGCCCTCTAGGCTCCTCAGCGCCCTCTAGGCACCTCAGCGCCCTCTAGGCTCCTCAGCGCCCTCTAGGCTCCTCCGCGCCCTCTAGGCTCCTCAGCGCCCTCTAGGCTCCTCAGCGCCCTCTAGGCACCTCAGCGCCCTCTAGGCTCCTCAGCGCCCTCTAGGCACCTCAGCGCCCTCTAGGCTCCTCCGCGCCCTCTAGGCTCCTCAGCGCCCTCTAGGCACCTCAGCGCCCTCTAGGCTCCTCCGCGCCCTCTAGGCACCTCAGCGCCCTCTAGGCTCCTCAGCGCCCTCTAGGCTCCTCCGCGCCCTCTAAGCACCTCCGCGCCCTCTAGGCAGCGCAGCGCTCTCTAGGCTCCTCAGCACCCTCTAGGCACCGCAGTGCCCTCTAGGCACCGCAGCGCCCTCTAGGCTCCTCAGCGCCCTCTAGGCTCCTCCGCGCCCTCTAGGCTCCTCAGCGCCCTCTAGGCTCCTCAGCGCCCTCTAGGCACCTCAGCGCCCTCTAGGCTCCTCAGCGCCCTCTAGGCACCTCAGCGCTCCCTCTAGGCTCCTCAGCGCCCTCTAGGCACCTCAGCGCCCTCTAGGCTCCTCCGCGCCCTCTAGGCACCTCAGCGCCCTCTAGGCTCCTCAGCGCCCTCTAGGCTCCTCCGCGCCCTCTAAGCACCGCAGCGCCCTCTAGGCTCCTCAGCACCCTCTAGGCACTGCAGCGCCCTCTAGGCTCTTCCGCGCCCTCTAGGCTCCTCCGCGCCCTCTAGGCAGCGCAGCGCTCTCTAGGCACCGCAGCGCCCTCTAGGCAGCGCAGCGCTCTCTAGGCTCCTCAGCACCCTCTAGGCACCGCAGCGCCCTCTAGGCACCGCAGCGCCCTCTAGGCTCATCCGCGCCCTCTAGGCACCGCAGCGCCCTCTAGGCTCCTCAGCGCCCTCTAGGCTCCGCAGCGCCCTCTAGGCTCATCCGCGCCCTCTAGGCACCGCAGCGCCCTCTAGGCTCCTCAGCGCCCTCTAGGCTCCGCAGCGCCCTCTAGGCACCGCAGCACCCTCTAGGCACCGCAGCACCCTCTAGGCACCACAGCTTTCCCCGTTTCTCTGGATGAATAGTGACGGATTCTGTTGCGACTTTCTTCCAGGTCATCGGGAAGTTCAGTGATTGGACAAGACTGCGAACTCCTGCAAAGTATCCTGCGGGATCAGATCCCCAATGTGACTCGGCTCTCTGACGTCATCCGCTCGCTGCCTCGTCACCTGGTAAATGCAGAGCGAGAAGATCGATCTCCAGGAGGCTGCAAGTGGAATGGCGGCCTGGGGTGTCCCCCCAAGTTTTGGGGAGCGGGGGAAGGGTTAGAACGGGGGTCTCCACACTTTTCATGACTCCGGACAAATATTTCTGAGCCATAAAATGTTTTAGAAATGAATGAATAACATTTACAGGAATGAATTAGATGGGAGCTTTTTTTTGTAATCAACATGATATGAATCAGAACAGCAGAGAAAGTAAAACTGAGTGAAGAAATGCTAAATAATCCTGAGCGCTTCAGAGTCCCCCCCCCCCTTTACATCAGAGTTCCTATCAGGCTACGATGATCTGGACCATGATGTAAGGAGGGACTCTGATAGGGACTCTCATGGTAGGATGTACTCTGATGGGGGCTCTAATGTAAGAGAGGACTCTGTTGAGGACTCTCATTTAAGGGAGGACTCTGATCTGGACCATGATGCAAGGATGGACTCTGATAGGGACTCTCATGTAAGGGTAGACTCTGATGGGGATTCTCAGGTAAGAAGGGACTCTGATGGGGACTCTTATGTAAGGGGTGCTCTTGTGGGGACTCTCATATAAGAGGAGACTCTGATCGGGATCATGATGTAAAGATGGACTTTGATTGCGGACTCTAGTGTAAGGAGGGA